>NC_059273.1:2477500-2510000 GCF_017591435.1 Portunus trituberculatus
TAAAGTGAAAGGAGACGTAGAATTCTTAAGAAAGAGAGGAAAAAATACAGTTGTTTGTTGGTATAAGTGTGTGTGTGTGTGTGTGTGTGTGTGTGTGTGTGTGTGTGTGTGTGTGTGTGTGTGGGTAGGAGACAGAAAGACAGTGAAAAGTACGTAAGTAAACACAGTAAAGATCCAGTAGAGAGAAAAGTGACGACAGGCAGGATAAAGATGAAGATGGTGGCGATGATGATAGTGACAATTAACCCCTTCAGTACTGGAAGGCATTTTACCTTGAGTTTCGGGTGTGATTAGATGATTTTATTTACATTAGTTAATATGGAGGTCAGAAGATTAATGGCCTGACTCTTCACTATTCTAATCCCCACATGAGTTTCTGAAGCTGTATAAAATCACCAGATGATAAACAAAATGAATATGGAAACATGGTACTGAGGAGGTTAAGATGATAATGAAGGTGATAAATGATAACGATGATGAGAATGATAATAATGAAGCCGATAAATAACCTTCTAGAGAAAACATACGTATAAAAAGTAACAATATTAAAGAATAAATCAGTCCCACGGTATGACCCCAGGACACAGAAGAAGGTGAGAAATTTAATAAGGCAGTGAAGAGTTCGCGCGTCGCCAACACCTGAAGGAGGGACTTGTGACGCTCCTCTGGGCACGACAAGTTAGATTAAACACAACTAAAAGGGTTACGCCGCGCTGGGAAAAGAATGTCCTTTGAAACTTATAAAAAATGTTCGCCCTCCCTTTCTCTGCCGCCCAAGTTTCCAAGACAGGCTGAGAGTTTGTTGATAATTATATACTTGAGTGTGCCTTAATGACGTTAGTTAATTTTTTGTAGGTTTCGTTTGAGGTGAAGAAAGTATTTTGATATTTTAGGAATGGGAATTGTAGTGTTAGATTAGCCTGAGAGAATGGGAATTGTAGTGTTAGATTAGCCTGAGAGAATGAGAATTGCAGTGTTCTTAGCCTGAGAGAATGGGCATTGCAGTGTTCTTAGCTTGAGAGAATGGCCATTGCAGTGTTAGCTTATTCTGAAGGAATGGGAATTATTATACTGTCTCAGACTGAAAGGATAGGAATTATTGTATTTTTTAGCCTGAAGGTGTGGGAATTATTGTACTGTCTAAGTTTGAATAAATGGGAATAGTACCAGTCTAAGCCTGAAGAAATGGGAATTATTGTACTTTTCAGCCTGAGGAGTGAAAATAATGAAGACATGCCATTAATCTTCTGACCTCCATAGATTGACCCTTCCTAATGTCAATAAAATCTAATCCTACACAAAACTCATGATAAAAAAAAGCGTCCCAGTACTGAAGGGGTTAAATGAAAAAGCAAATAGATAGAAAAAATACAGAAAAAATAATGAAATGGGTTTAGAATGAAGGAATGGATCGAAAGTTAGTAGGTTGAAAGGAAACGAAAGTAAAGTGTGGACGTGAAATAAGAGTGAACACAGAAAGAGAATAAATGGAAAGAAATAGCAAAATATATCCTGATGAAAAAGAATTACATAAGTTAGGGAACGAAATTAAAACAAAAATGCAAAATGATAATGATTTAGGAAGGGGAAAAAATGGTGTGAAATATAGAGACTGAAAACGAGAAGAAAAAAAAAACAATTAGATATGGAATAATGAAAATTAGTTATATTTCAAATGCTTAGTAAAAAAAAAATTGCATCTGTTCTTTACATTTTTTTTTTTTTTTTTTTTTTTTCTTTGGTGCCGAAAAGAATATCAAGTTTATTTGGATTTCCCTTTTTCTTTCTTTCTTTTTCTTTCTTTTCCTTCTTTTTTTCTCTCTTTTTCTTGTCCATGGGCTTTGTTTTTTCTCTCCTGGTTCTGTGTCCTGGATTTCCCTTTTTTCTTTCTTTTCTTTCTTTCTTTTTCTTTCTTTTCTTCTTTTTTTCTCTTTCTTTACTATTGTTCCGTGTGATATATGCTTCGTTTTCTTTTTCAATTTTATGGAACCACTAACATATTAATTTTTACGTAGAATATAACAAAAGACATCCTTACATTCTCTCTCTCTCTCTCTCTCTCTCTCTCTCTCTCTCTCTCTCTCTCTCTCTCTCTCTCTCTCTCTCTCGTTCCTTTAAATACAAAATAATGGTGATAAGAAAGGTATAAAGAATGAAATACGTTACAAGCTTGAGAGAGAGAGAGAGAGAGAGAGAGAGAGAGAGAGAGAGAGAGAATGGACACCGTGGTTATGAATAGTATTTCAAAAGTATGTTGAGTTCCTCGATTCTTTTTATTATTATCCTAAAACTTAATGATATTATGCAAATATGACTGAAATTTAAACATAATGCTTTTGTCTCCTCCTCCTCCTCCTCCTCCTCCTCCTCCTCCTCCTCCTCCTCCTCCTCCTCCTCCTCCTCCTCCTCCTCCTCCTCTGTCCACCCTCCGCATACTCATTCTCATCACACTCTCTCTCTTCTCTCTCTCATCTTTCTCTCTCTCTCTCTCTCTCTCTCTCTCTCTCTCTCTCACTATTCTCATCCATTCAGCCTCTTATTCCACCTCCACACCATTTCACTCTCACCACCTCCCTTACCCTCCTCCTCTTTCTCCTCCTCCTCCTCCTCCTCTTCTTCCTCCTCCTCCTCCTCCTCCTCCTCCTCTTCTTCCACTGGCGTCCTCCGAGCACCTGCAAGCGAGTAACACCATTTGAATACATCATGGGAACCAATACAAAGCTGTGACGCTCCTCTCTCTCTCTCTCTCTCTCTCTCTCTCTCTCTCTCTCTCTCTCTCTCTCTCTCTCTGTATGGTGGTGTTTGTTGGGTTGTATTGTTCCATATTTACGTTCTAGCGTGAAATTAAGTGTTATTTTTATTGTTGCTTCTTTTTTGGGGATTTTTGCGGTTTTGTTTCAATATTTGTGGTAGAGGTAGTAGTGATGGTGGTGGTATGAGTGGTAGTAGTAGTTGTTGTAGTAGCGGTGGTGGTTGTAGTAGTAGTAGTAGTAGTAGTAGTATTGGTGGTGGTGGTAGCAGCAGTTGTTCTTGTTATTGTTGTAATTTTGGAGACATACGGCAATAACAAGCATAATAACAACAATAATTACTACTACTACTACTACTACTACTACTACTACTATTATTATTATTATTATTATTATTATTATTGTTATCATTATCATCATTATTATACCTCATTGTATCTGTATGTGTCCGGGGCTTTTTTCCTATCTTTTTTTTTTAACTCTTATGGTCGTCTAATAATATTTCAAACACCTAAATAGAATGTCTCTTTTTCAACAAGTTCCAGACTTATTTTTCTGTTCTTATTGTCCTGTCTTTTTGGCTTCTTTTCCTGCATTATATTCTTATTCTTCTTTTTCCTACATTTTTCCCTGTCTTATTTTCCTCGTTCTTTTATCCACAAGTCCCATCCTTATATTTTTATCTCAATCTTTTAATTATGACTATCTCTTCTCAACTTTAATAGCACTGTTAAGACGTGTATTTGTATGGACGAAGGAAAAGAGTGAATGTGAAGCTGCATATGTCTCCTCTAGCTATATAATCCTTAAGACTGTAGAAAGAACGTGCCTTAAAGAAAAAAAAACTTGACCCTGTCTCAAGCTTTCCACTATGGTCTTTTGTAGTCAGCTTTAATGATAGTGTAAAAACATTTGTATGAACACATGGCAGGAGAGAAAAAGGGGAGGCGATTCTTATCTTTTCGTAGCTACAGAACCATTTAAGGCAGAAGTAAAAAGGACCCTAAAAATTTGATGATTATGAGAGTAGTTGTCCACCAGTGAAAGTATTAAACCCTTTTTACGTCCCCGGATAGAGCCACAAACAGTACTAACATCCCCACCACCACTACCACCACCACCACCACCACCACCACCACCATATCCAAGAGTAGTAGCAGTAGAAGTAGTAGCAGTAGTAAAAGTACATAAGCTATAGTAATAACACCCATATTAAAAAAAAATTCCTGTTTTCTCACCACTACAATTTTACAAAGCCACAGAGACAACTAACCAAGTTTTTTAAGAGACTTCCTCCTTATGATATACCAGAAATCTTGCCAATCCATCACCAGAACCATAGAAATTACTCTTAAAAACACCACTATCTTCAACTAGAGCTCTGGAAAATAGCGATGGTGAGAGAGCAAAGCATTCCAGAAGGACCTATTAATATCACAAGAACAGAACACAAGGACACTATAGAATCTTTCCTCTGCAAGACACGAACACCACCTCCACCAGTCTTGAGAACTAAGAAACAGAGGGAGGAAGGAAAATGGTTATGGGAAGCTAGAGACGCGGGCCCCTCACTCCTGAAGGAAGCAAAGAGGCAGCTCACATGTAGAGAGGGAAATGCCTTGCTATGCATTGCCTTTGTCTCCCTAACGCGCCTCTCTGAAGGAAGAAAGGGAAGGAAGGAAGAAAAGAACAGCACTATGGGATGATCGTGTCTTCATTGTTGTGGTTTTGAATGGTGTGTGTGTGTGTGTGTGTGTGTGTGTGTGTGTGTGTGTGTGTGTGTGTGTGTGTGTGTGTGTGTGTGTGTGTGAAGGAAAATATAAAAAGGAAAGAACGTTTTCTGTGTCCTCGTTGGTGTTATTGTGTTTGCTTGTCCATGTGTGTGTGTGTGTGTGTGTGTGTGTGTGTGTGTGTGTGTGTGTGTGTGTGTGTGTGTGTTCAGTGTTACATAGATTGTTCTTAAAGATGGCTTTCAGACGGTTTCTCTCTCTCTCTCTCTCTCTCTCTCTCTCTCTCTCTCTCTCTCTCTCTCTCTCTCTCTCTCTCTCTCTCTCTCTCTCTCTCTCTCTCTCTCTCTCTCTCTCTCTCTCTCTCTCTCTCTCTCTCTCTCTCTCTCTCTCTCTGCAACTCATGAATTTAAAACAAGTCGCGTAATGTTACAGAGTGTTTCGTTCTTTGGGGTTTGTGTGCTGTAATGATCTAGTAGTAGTAGTAGTAGTAGTAGTAGTAGTAGTAGTAGTAGTAGTAGTAGTAGTAGTAATAGTAGAAGTAATAGCAGCAGTAGTGGTAGTAGTGGTAGTAGTAGTAATAGTAGTACAGTAGTAGTAGTAGTAGTAGTAGTAGTAGTAGTAGTAGTAGTAGTAGTAGTAGTAATAACAATAGAAGTGGTGGTGGTGTTCTTAGTCTTCTTCTTGTTACTATTATTTTCATTACTATTATCATTTTGTTGATAGTGTTGCTGATGATGGCGATGATCATGATGTTTTTAAGATTACCATTCTAGATTTTTTTTTCCTCTTTAATCTTCTCTCTCTCTCTCTCTCTCTCTCTCTCTCTCTCTCTCTCTCTCTCTCTCTCTCTCTCTCTCTCTCTCTCTCTCTCTCTCTCTCATTCATATTTGTTAAACTTCAGTGACTTTTTTTTCATTTCCACATTGCCTTTCTTTCTCACGTCCAAAACTTTCTCTTTGCTCATCAACTTTTCTTGTTTTTCTTTGTATTTTTCCTCGTGTTCCACTTTTTTCCTTCGTTTTTCTCTTTCTTTTAGTTTCATTTTACTTTTTTCCTTAAGTTAATTTTTTGTCACTTTTTTGTATTTTCCCTCAAGAAAGTTTCAGCTTTTTTATTCTTCTTCTTTTCCTTCATTGTATTTTTTTGTTTTTCTCTTCTTCATTTCTCATTTCCCCTCTTGTTTTTCCCTAATTCATCTCTCTCTCTCTCTCTCTCTCTCTCTCTCTCTCTCTCTCTCTCTCTCTCTCTCTCTCTCTCTCTCTCTCTCTCTCTCGTTGTTTTCTCCTTTCCCCTTTATTCTCAATTCTAAACTGCATTATTACATTTTCCTTTTTATTTTAGCGTTTTTTCCTTCTTCGCCTACATTTTCACACTCTCGCATTCCACTCCTTGCCTTATTTCCCTCATTTTGCCTTATATATTTTTTCATTATACCCTCGTTTTCCTCTTTCCCCTCGTTCTCCCATTTTCTTCTGGTCGTCCCGCCACAGCCACCTTCGCTTGGTCGTGCCAGTGCCAAGGCGTCTTAACGACCTTCTGACGACCACAGTAATGACCACCCCCTCTAAACTCCCTCCTCCTTATTTCCCCTCCCGCCACCTCCATTCCCCTCACTTCCCAATTTTCTATTTTTTTACGCCTCCTCACGTCTTCCTTATCTTTCCCTCTTCCTTTTCTTCTCTCTGTCTTTCTTTTTCCCTTTTTTACTATTTTTTCTTCCTTATTTCTCTTTATTTTCTTTGTCTTTTATTCTTTCTTTTCATATTTTCCCTAATTCCTCTTTTTTTCATCTTTTCTATCTTTTCCACTCGCCTCTTATCTCCTTCTCCCTTTTTCTGATATCCCTTTTTTATCTTCTCTGTCTTCATTCACTTTCTTTTCCCTCTCACTTTCTCCTTTCTATTGTATTTTCCTCTTTCTTGTCTTCTACTCCCTTATTTGTCTCTTCGTAGCTCCCTTTTATTATTTCTATGCCTTACTCCCTTTTTTCTCCCCCGAATAGCTCAAACTCCTCTTCATTTCCACTTTTTTACCTATTTCCCTCACTCCCCATCTTGTCTTACTCTCCTTTTCCTCTCTGACTACTGCATCTCTCATTTATCATCCCTGACCCCTCTCCCCTCTTCCTTTTCCTGTTCCTACCCTCCCCTTGCTCTTCTCTATGTCCTCATTCTGTCTTCTCTTACTGAACACTGCTAGTACCAGATTAATTCCCTTCCTCCTGCCTTCCTCCTGTGCCTCACCACCTTCAGTATCGTCTCCCTCTCCAAAAAAATCTGGTTCCTCTTTCCTCTCCACCCTCCACTCTCTGCCTATAGCTGCTGCCTCCACCACTCCACTTGCTCACTCACAGCCACTTCCACTTCCTCCCTCCTTTCCTCTGTGTTGTTCCTATACTACTACCAACACCACTGGTACTGCCTCTACTACCTACTCCTACTTGCTGCACTCACAGCCACAACAACTACCTACTACTACTACTACTACTACTACTACTACTACTAGTAAATAAATATAATCGCCATATTTATCATTTTCGCTCTCTTAGAGCTCTCTTAGGCAGTAGTCACCTGCCGCCCGGTGGAATACTCCAGGAGAGGTACTTACGGGGATGTAGGCAGTGCTGCAGACTGAGTGATTCCCCGTGTCCTCTCTTCCCGGTTCCCTTTGTGGTCTCATTTATACAATTGAGCAGCTGCAGCCTGCCCTCTAAAGACAACTTCTACTACTTCCTACACTACACTACAACACCTTACACTTTTACACTCTCTTCAAATCAAAATTTAATAATGGCTTCACCACGCCCTGCCTCGGAGTCCCCCTCTGGGGAGGGGACCATAAATGTCCCCAGGTCGGACTGCCCCTCTGCTGTCGACCTTGGGTGTCTTGACACTTCATCTAATACTTTCACTATCAATTTCTGCAACATTCGTGGCCTTCGTTCTAATTTTCAATCTGTGGAACACCACCTCTCCTCTACTAAACCTCATCTTCTCTTCCTAACCGAAACACAGTTGTCTGTGACTACTGACAGCAGCCCCTTTTCTGTTCCCTCCTACTTGCTCTATCCTCATTTTCAATCCAAAGCTGGATGTTGCGCATACGTGCGTAACGACACCACTTGCTCTCGTGCCCACAATCTTGAATCTTCAGAATTTTCTACCATCTGGCTAAGACTTCAATGTCACTCTCTAACTAAATTCATCTGTGCTGTATACCTCTCACCTAATTCCTCTGACTATGTAAAATTCTTTGACTATTTGACTTCCAAGGTGGAGCACATCTTATCTCACTTTCCTTTTGCTGAGATCTCCATTTTAGGGATTTCAATGTTCACCACCAGCTTTGGCTTTCATCTTCTTTCACTGACCAACCTGGTGAACAAACCTTCAACTTTGCTATCCTTCATGACCTAGAGCAGCTAGTGCAGTTCCCTACCCGTATTCCTGACCGCCTTGGAGACACGCCCAACATTCTTGATCTTTTCCTAACCTCCAACCCTTCTGCTTACTCTGTTAAACTTTCCTCTCCGTTGGGCTCCTCCGACCACAATCTAATTTCCGTTACCTGTTCTATCACTCCAGTGCAGCCTCAGGACCCGCCTAAGCGGAGGTGCTTCTGGCATTTTAACTCTGCTAAGTGGGAGGAACTAAGGCAGTACTATTCTGATTTCCCTTGGGATGATTATTGTTTTCATGTCAGAGATCCTTCTCTTTGTGCCGAGCGCATAACAGAGGTGATTATCTCTGGCATGGAGCTATACATTCCTCATACTTTCTCTAACCCTAAAGCTAAAAAGCCTTGGTTTAACTCTGCTTGTTCTCGTGCTGTCAATGATAGAGGCGGCTCACAAACGGTTCCGTAGCCATCCAACTGCTGAAACTCATGCCCTATATATTTCTGCCCGTAATCATGCCAAATCTATTCTCCAACTTACTAAAACTCTTTCATCAATAGAAAATGTCAAAGTCTTTCCAATTCTAACTCCTCTCGAGATTTCTGGCATCTAGCCAATAATATCTCTAACAACTTTACTTCTTCGTCTTTCCCTCCTTTACTTCATCCAGATGGCTCTACAGCTGTCTCTTCTTTTCTAAAGCTGAACTCTTCGCTCAAACCTTTGCTACCAACTCAACTTTGGATGATTCTGGGCATATTCCTCCTACTCCTCCACCCTCTGACTACTTCATCCCTAAAATTAAAATTCTTTATAAAGACGTTTTCCTGGCCCTCTCTGGCCTTGATTCTCGGAAGGCTTACGGTCCGGATGGAGTCCCTCCTGTTGTTCTCAAAAACTGTGCTTCCGAACTCGCTCACTGCCTGGTCAAACTCTTTCATCTGTGTCTCTCTACTTCTATTTATCCTTCTTGCTGGAAGTTTGCTCACATTCAACCTGTCCCTAAAAAAGGTGACCACTCCAATCCTTCTAACTACCGCCCTATAGCTTTGATTTCCTGCCTTTCTAAAGCCTTTGAGTCTATCCTTAATAGGAAGATAATGAGGCATCTATCAGCTCACAACCTTCTCTCTGATTGCCAGTATGGTTTCCGTAAAGGCAGATCTACTGGTGATCTTCTTACTTTCCTAACTGAATCTTGGTCATCCTCTTTTAGGGACTTCGGTGAAACCTTTGCTGTCGGCCTTGACATATCGAAAGCCTTCGATAGAGTCTGGCACAAATCTTTAATTTCTAAACTACCCTCCTACGGATTCTATCCTTCTCTCTGTACCTTCATCTCCAGTTTCCTTTCCGATCGTTCTATTGCTGCTGTAGTAGACGGTCACTGTTCTTCCCTAAAACTATCAACAGTGGTGTTCCACAGGGTTCTGTCCTATCACCCACTCTCTTTCTATTATTCATCAATGATCTCCTAAATCTGACTCAATGCCCTATCCACTCCTATGCTGATGATACCACCTTGCATTATTCAACAGCGTTCAACAGACGCCCAACCCAACAACAATTAAATGACTCAAGGCGAGATGCTATAGGACGCCTAACTTCTGATCTTTCACTTGTTTCTGATTGGGGCAGAGAAAACCTGGTTTTGTTCAATGCCTCAAAAACTCAATTTCTACAACTATCTACTCGACATAACCTTCCAGACAACTATCCTCTCTTCTTCAATAACACTCAACTTCCCTCTCCTCTACATTAAACACACTCGGTCTATCCTTCACTAAAAATCTAAACTGGAAATTTCACATCTCTACTCTTGCTAAATCAGCTTCCAAGAAGTTAGGTGTCCTGTGGCGTCTTCGTCCATTTTCTCTCCCTCCCAGCTGCTTGCTCTGTACAAGGGCCTTATCCGCCCGTGTATGGAGTATGGCTCTCATGTCTGGGGGATCCACACACAGCTTTACTAAACAAGGTGGAATCTAAAGCTTTTCGTCTTATCAACTCTTCTCCTCTAACTGACTGTCTTGATTCTTTAAGTCACCGCCGCAATGTTGCATCTTTATCTGTCTTCTACCGCTGTTTTCATGCTGTCTGCTCTTCTGAACTTGCTAACTGCATGCCTTCCCCCTCCTGCGGCCTCGCTGCACAAGACTCTCTACTTCTTCTCATCCCTATTCTGTCCATCTTCCTAATGCAAGAGTTAACCAGTATCTTCACTCCTTCATTCCCTACACTGGTAAACTCTGGAACTCTCTACCTGTGTCTGTATTTCCACCTGCCTATGACTTAAACTCTTTCAAAGAGGAGTGTCAAGACACCTCTTACGTTAACTGGACCCTCCTTTTAGATTTTTTGTTTTTCTTTCTCCTACTTTCCTCTTAACAGGGCCTGGCAACCAGCAGGATTTTTTTTTTCCAACACTTTGTTTTCCCTTGGCCAGTGCCCTTGTAATGTAAAAAAAAAAAAAAATTTCCTTCTTCCCTCTCTTTGTTTTCTCCATAGTCTATCTCATAATCCATTGCTTATTTTTTCATTTTTTCCCTACCCTTATTTCCTTTCTTCTTTCTTTTCTATCCTCTATCTCATCCCCCCCCTCCTTCCTTCCTTCCTTCCTTCCTTCCTTCATTTCATCCTTCGCTTCCCAAAAACAAGTCACAGCATGTCATTAAGTGAAGGGGAAAAAAAAAAGTAATAAATAAATAAGGAACCAGAAGATCATTACTTATATTTTATTTAATGTTGAGGGACGTTGATTAATATCGTATGTTAATCAACGAGGTAATTAATCAAGACCTCTATTAACCTGCGCCGTTCTAAGCAGGTGTGTTTTGTGTGTGTCTGTGTGTGTGTGTTTTTTTTTTTTTTCTTTGTCATTTTTTTTTTTTCCTTTCTTTTGATGTGTGTGATTATTTTTCTTCATATTTCTACTTTTTTTTCAGTCTAGGTTATAGGTTGTGTGTGTATGTGGTAGTAGTTGTTGTTGTTGTTGTTGTTTTTGTTTTTGTTGATGTTGATGTTAATGCACTTCGTCTTCTTTTTATCACTGTCGTTATCGCAAATTATTATTATCAGTTTTTATCTATTTGAAGGAATGTTTACTAGGTCTCTTTTTGGTATCGTTCCTTTGTCTGAGATTTCTGTTCACTTTTCCAGAGAGAGAGAGAAAGCGAGAGACATACATACATACATACAGACAGACAGACAGATGGATAGACAGAATATTATTGCTCACATTGATTTTTCAGCCCTTCATTAGCCACCTCTCTCTGCAGCATTACTTTAAACCCGCCTATTCCATTTCTGTAATTTATTATATTGCCTAGATTGTGTAGCTTAACCACCTGGATTACCTCCCCTTCCGTCCCCTTCCGTCCCCTCACGCCCTCTTTCCTCCTCTTTCGTCCTTTCCCCTCACCTCACCCTCATCCCCTCTCCTCCTTCCCTCCCTCGCAACATTCGTCCCCTCCTTCAATTTGATGTGTGGAAGGCCCTCCACTTGAGGCCTAAAGGGGAGGGAAAGGGAGGTGAGAGGTGGGAAGGGGAAGGGAAGGGGAGGGAATGGAGGGGAAAGGAAGAGAGGTGAGGAGGAAGGAAAGTCAAAAGGGGTTGCTAAGAGTTTGGAAAAGTGGACATTAACCTTTACAAATCTCTCTCTCTCTCTCTCTCTCTCTCTCTCTCTCTCTCTCTCTCTCTCTCTCTCTCTCTCTCTCTCTCTCTCTCTCTCTCTCTCTCTCTCTCTCTCTCTCTCTCTCTCACACACACACACACACACACACACACATTATCGTACTTAGATTTTTAACACCAATCTACAAAAAAAAAAAAAAAAATGAAGTATACATAAGCATACTGAGTTTTCCACGTCACACTAATTGAATTGTCTTTACCTTTCACTCGTGCATCAATCCCAACTGGAAAAAAGTGCATCTCTGTAAATCATCAACGTGCGTACACCATGAACATTTACGCGCTGTGTTACTCAAAAAGCGGGGGAAAAAAGGTACAGGCTTGCAATATATCACGTACCACCACCGGAAAGAACGGACGGAGGAACGGACGGACTGGAAAGTAAGGAGAGAGAGAGAGAGAGAGAGAGAGAGATATTTGCTGGGAGTAAAATTAAGCAAGTTTGTGTTCTATACTTTTCTGCATCATTTACTCTCTCTCTCTCTCTCTCTCTCTCTCTCTCTCTCTCTCTCTCTCTCTCTCTCTCTCTCTCTCTCTCTCTCTCTCTCTCTCTCTCTCTCTCTCTCTCTCTCTCTCTCTCTGAAGTAAAAACTTTAATGCGGAATAATTTAAGATGATGCTGCGTGAGTTCTTTTATTCATTTATTCATTTACTAGTTTAATATATGCAATAAAAACACTATTGAGGTCCAGAGAGAGAGAGAGAGAGAGAGAGAGAGAGAGAGAGAGAGAGAGAGAGAGAGAGAGAGAGAGAGAGAGAGTCACATCACATTTCTTTCCAACACGTGTGGTTTTGTCCCCATAAAGAATATACATCAGTTCTTCTGTTTTTTTGTTTTTTTTTGCTCTATTTTTCTTCCTTCCGTGTTCCAGAAGGTTTTGTTTCCTTTGTTATCTTGCAGCAGTGGAAATCTCAATCTCTCGTTCTGTCATTCACCCATTGCCGCAGTCTCTCAGTCAGTCAGGGAGTGTGTGTGTGTGTGTGTGTGTGTGTGTGTGTGTGTGTGTGTGTGTGTGTGTGTGTGTGTGTGTGTGTGTGTGTGTGTGTGTGTGTGTGTGTGTGTGTCTGTGTCTCTGTCTGTGCCTGTCTCTCTCTCTCTCTCTCTCTCTCTCTCTCTCTCTCTCTCTCTCTCTCTCTCTCTCTCTCTCTCTCTCTCTCTCTCTCACACAGACCATTGACTCACCGATTAAGAAACTGTGGTCGTGACTGTCGCGTCCTTGGTTCGAACCCACAGATGCAAAAAACAGGAACTAAAAAAAAAGGCGGTGCGACCCTCCGTTCCGATTAATTTGCCGCGGAACCCCACTAAGGGCGCCAGCTGACCGGCAGAAGGGCGCAGGGACCCCCTTCTCGCGGGGTTGATCGAGAGTGAGGCAAAAGTCACGGTGGAAGGATATTGCGGAGAGGGAGATGAGAGCAAAGAGAGCGAGGGGAGTAATGAAGGAAGATGCTGAAGATAAAGCAACGGGGCGAACCGAGGCTCATCAAGGAAGCCAACCCTTACAGCGGGGAAGCGGTACGGTGACGTGTGCTAAAATGCTTCGTAGGGATTAGAAGTTACTACGAAATATCTTATCCTTTTCGTGTCTAAACTCCACGTACGGTATGGTAGATTACTGCAGCATGATTTGTATGATTTATTAACGTGTATTTTCTGAGCGGTGATGTGTGTTAAGGGGTTCCTCTGGTATTTTGAGTTTTATGAAATATCTCATCTTTTCTTGTCTAAGTTCTAGGATGTATTTGTATGGTAGATTGCTGCAGTTTATCCTTAGATTGTGTGATTCGTGTATCAGTGTTTTTTGTGTGTTTTTTTAATCAGTTTTTGGTGTCCTTTGCCGATTCTTCTCTTACTGAATAGAAATTTGACGTGTGTTTTCTGTGATGTATTTCTCATCGCTGTAATTTATATGTACTTGCTTCGTAGGTTAATGCGCTGGCCTGTACCTGACTGCAAAGATAGATGGAATTGCCTTCTCTTCAGCACAGGTGATGCTGAGGAACAGAGAATGTCAAGCTGATTAAAAAAAAAAGAAAAAAGAAAAGCCCCACTGATACACGAATCACATAATTTTAAGTTGAATTACAGTAATCTACCATACTCTATGAAGTTAGGCGTTCTGAGGCGTCTCTGCCAGTTTTTCTCACCTTCCCAAGTGTTAACTCTGCGCAACGGCTTAATCGTTTATGTACGGAATACTCTTCGTGTTTGAGGGTGTTCCACTCAAACAGTTTTATTAGATAGGTGTAATCAAAAGCTTTTCGTATTATCAACTCCTTTCCTCTGACTGACTGTCTTCAGACTCTTTCTCACTGCCGGAATGTTGCATCTCTTGCAACATTCTACCGCTTTTTCCATGTTAACTGCTCTTTTGATCCTCCTAACTGCACGCCTCCCCTCCTACTACGGCCTCACTGCACAAGGCTTTCTTCTTCCTCTCAACCCTACTCTGTCCAACTCCCTAATGCAAGAATTAATCAATACTCTCAATCATTCATACCTTTCTCTACGTGTTTCTGTAATTCCAGCTTTCTATGACTTGACCTCATTTAAGAAGGAAGTTTCATGACATTTATCCATATTTTTTTGACTAACTCTCTCGGACCTGCAATGGTACTGGCAACTAATTGGGCTTTTTTTTTTTCGTTTTATGTTGCCTTGGTCAGCTTTCCCCTCTTACAAAAAAAAGTTACTCTGATCTTTCGGAATGTTGTATGGAAGTTATTAGTATTAGTTGATAAGTTACAATAGATATTATAAGATGTTTGATCATTACCACCGATACTGCTACTACTATTTCTGCTGCTACTACTACTACTACTACTACTACTACTACTACTACTACTACTACCACCGTAACAACAAAAACAACAATAACTAATAATGATACTACTACCACCACCACCACCACCACTACCAATCTCTCCCATTGAAACGAAATAATAATAATAATACCACCACCACCACCACTACTACCACCACCACTACCTCCTTCACTTCTTCCCACTGAGGCGTATCATGAATTCATCTAATCCTTCCCAGCCTCGCCCAGCGCCTCACCCCAAAACTTGTAGGGAATTCATTTTCTCGGCGCCCCACCACACCAGGCCAGGCCGCGTGCGCCTTTTATGATTTTCCGCTAAGTTAATCCGGAAATATGTAGCGTTATTCAGCCACTTATGCGCATGAATAATTAATCTTTTATTTATTGTCATTATTACTGGGAGAAAGGAGGACAGACTCAAGAAGACAATGCGGAGAATACTTTGTAATGGCTTTTGTCCTCTCTCTCTCTCTCTCTCTCTCTCTCTCTCTCTCTCTCTCTCTCTCTCTCTCTCTCTCTCTCTCTCTCTCTCTCTCTCTCTCTCTCTCTCTCTCTCTCTCTCTCTCACTTTCAGATACAGGAATTATGTGTTTATTAATTTAATTTGTTCAGTTATTCATTTTATTATTTATTCATTTGTTTATCAATGCATTTGGTCATTTCAAGGAGAAGCGTCCAGTCAGTCCGTCATGTGCTTCCTCTCCCACTGTGGGCCTGGCTCTGTGGTGCTCGTTTGGTATTCAGTGTATGGCCACGTGATTGTGCTCGATTTGTACTTAGTTAGATATACGTTACTCACTTTTATTGTCTCTGTTTTATAATCTTCTAAAGTGTATTTAGCATCATTATTAATAGCAGTAGCAGCCACCAGCAGTAAGCCCCATCAGGTATACAGGAGAATATTTCAAAACAGGAACGGTTTGTAAGATGTCAGCCCGCCAAGTGAGAGAACGAACGTACGTCTGCCTGCTAAGGATGATGGCCGGCAACTGAAGCTGTTACAAAGTAGGTCGAGAGGCAAGAGTTTCGAAAAGCCACACACAGGGCCACAAAGGATTAGAAGCCTTCACAAATTTTTCCACGCTACTCCAAACTGTCCTTTGTCTTATTCTTTATTTATTTTTATGGTGCTCATCTCACAAATGCAAGAGTTTACCAGCACCTTCACTCTTCCTTTTTGATTCGCTGCTAAATTCACAAACAGTGTCTCCTTCTCTCGCTTCCTGTGACATGAACTGTTTCAATAGAATAGTGTTGGACATCTTGGAAACTACGTAAATTTGAACTCCATTTTGGACTCTTTCATAGTTATAACTTTTTAAGAGTGGCAAAACATGAAGCTGTTTTTTTTTTTTTTCTTCTTCTTTCTTACTGTCTTCCTTTTCTTCGTTTCTATGTGTGTGTTGGTGAAAGATATTCTCAGTCACCTCAGTAAAATTCATCTTGTTTGTTCATCTAATTCTTCTATGCTTAAAACTCAAAAGCGGCAAAACATAAAGCCTTTTCTATTTTTTTTTCCTTTCTCACTGTCTTTTATTCTTTGTTCGCATGTGTGTGTGTGTTGGTAAATAAATTCTCAACCACCTTAATAAAATTCATCTCGTTTATTCATGTAGATCTCCCTCTGCCGTACCTCTGTCGCATTTTATAGTCATCAATACATTGCTATTACAACATATTCCACGTCTTCAGGTAGAGAAAGGGAGAACGTTGGCGGAGTTGGTGGAGAGCTTTATGAGTGGCATGATTACGGGCATTTAAGACGAACAGGGATATGATTCTCGCCTCAGTGAAATGGGGAATGCGTCAAAATGAAGCTTAATTTCTCGCTCAGATGAAGACATTACTGCCACCCATATGAAATTTATTTTCCGCTTAAATGACGCACGCATTCGTCCCAGTCAAATGCATCCGTGCGTGGGAGGGACGTGGGAAAGAGAGAGAGAGAGAGAGAGAGAGAGAGAGAGAGAGAGAGAGATATTGAATGATCATTGTGTATCAGTTTTCTTTTTTTTTTGCAGAATCTTATCTTTCTTCCTTGTCTTTATTGCGTTTGTTCTTTGTTGTTGTTCTGTGTCGGGAATTGGTTTTCTGAATTTGTTTTCCTTCTTTCCTTCTTGCTTTCTTTCTTTCTTTCTTTCGTATCTCTTTACGACATTAGTTGTTGTTGTTGTTGTTGTTGTTGTTGTTGTTGTTGTTGTTGTTGTTGTTGTTCTTGATTTCGTATCGTTGTTGTAAATACACTGTTATTTCGTCTTCTTTTTTTTCTTCTTCTTCTTCTTCTTCTTCTTCTTCTTCTTCTTCTTCTTCTTCTTCTTCTTCATTAGCATCTTCTTCTTCTTCTTCTTCTTCTTCTTCTTCTTCTTCTTCTTCTTCTTCTTCTTCTTCTTCTTTTTTCATTTTCCTTCCTCATCCTCCTTCTCCTCCTCCTCCTTCTTTTCTTCTTTTTTCCCTACTTCTCCTCCACTAATTTTGGTTCCTTCTCATCCACTGCTCTCTATTTCTCTCCCTTTTCGTCCAGTCCCCTCTCCTTTTCTCCTCTCCCTCTCTTTAACCCCACTCATCCCCAACACTCCCTCTCCCTGACCTAATCCCACTCCTTCTGACCTCACTCTCCCCTCTCCCTCACCCTACTCCCCTCCTCTCCCTCACTCAACTCACCCCTCTTCCTTACCCCAATCCCTCTCCCAGCCCCTCCCGTCAGCTGTGCCGTCATTACAAAGTCAAATATGAGAGAAAACACTTCGCTTTTTTAGGGTGTCCTTGCTGTTGTTGTTGTTGTTGTTGTTGTTGTTGTTGTGGTGGTGGTGGTGGTGGTGGTGGTGGTGGTGGTGGGTGGTTATCCTCTTCAGCTTCATTTTAATTATTTTCTTAATTAGTTTCGTTTCGCTGATTGTAATTATTATCATTAGTTTTGTTTCCCCACACACACACACACACACACAGAGAGAGAGAGAGAGAGAGAGAGAGAGAGAGAGAGCAGCACGTGTAAAGAATGTAACGGCAAAATTCACTATAATAAAAATCAGGTAAAATTAACGTGTCGGTTTGTGTCACAGGAGAGAAAGAGGAACACCACCACCACCACCACCACCACCACCACCACCATCACCACCACCACCACCACCACCACCACCACCACCACCACCACCACCACCACCACCACCACCACCACCACCACCACCACCAAAAATGACAACAATAACAGCAACACCAACAAGTGGAGGAGAAGGAAGAGGAAGGAAGCAAGGAAGGAAGATGAGTAGATGTACGTAAGTATGTATTTCTTTTGTCTTCCTCTTAATTTTTTACCCCAAATTGGATGAAAGGAAGAGAGAGAGAGAGAGAGAGAGAGAGAGAGAGAGAGCTGAAAAGAAAGGCCAAGAACATTGAAGAACTAACACACACACACACACACACACACACACACACACACACACACACACAGCTCAGTGGTTAGAGCGCTGGCTTCACAAGCCAGAGGACCGGGGTTCGATTCCCCGGCCGGGTGGAGATACTTGGGTGTGTCTCCTTTCACGTTTAGCTTCTGTTCACCTAGCAGTGAGTAGGTACGGGATGTAAATCGAGGAGTTGTGACCTTGTTGTCCCGGTGTGTGGTGTGTGCCTGGTCTCAGGCCTATCCGAAGATCGGAAATAATGAGCTCTGAGCTCGTTCCGTAGGGTAACGTCTGGCTGTCTCGTCAGAGACTGCAGCAGATCAAACAGTGAAACACACACACACACACACGGGAAAGGTGAGCAACAGTTGGCTTAATGTAATCAACTTGAGATCATTTGGGTCACTTAGTAGGGGCAATTAGTGAGTGATTGAGTGGGCGGGAGAGAAGAGAGGGAGGAAGATGGGGAGAGAAGAGAGGGAGGGAGATGGGGAGAGGAGGAAGGAGAAGGAGGGACATGGGAAGAGAAGAAAGGAAAGAGAGGGAGGTGGAGAGAGAGAGGATGAAGGAGAAGCAGATGAATAAGGAAGGAAAGAGAGGGAGGGAGATGAAAGATAAGGAAGGAGATGGGGAGAGAACGAAGGAGAGGGAGGGAGATGAAAGAGAAGAAAGGAGAGGGACTGAGATGGGGAAAGAAGGAAGGAGAGAGGGAGACGGAGAGAAAAGGAAGGAGAGGAAGAGAGATGAAAGGAGAGACGGAGAGAGAAGGAAGGAGAAGGAGATGAGCAGGGAAGGAAAGAGAAGGAAGGAGATGGAAAAGAATAAAAGAGAGGGACTTTGATGGGAAGAGAAGAAAGGAAGGAATATGGAGAACAGAAAGAGACGGAGAGAAAAAAAAATGGAAGTAAGAAGATGGAGGAGGAAAGAATAAAGGAAGGGAGACTAGGAGGAAAGGAAATGGAGAGAGGGAGAAAAGAAAGGAGAGGGAGAGAAAATAGGGGAGGAAAATTAGGAAAAAGAGGGAGATGTGGGAGAGAAAGAAGGGGAGAGAGAGATGAGTGGATGAATAATTGATTTCTTCCTTTGATCTTGTTCTTTTGCACGTTATTGTTATTTTTTTTTTCCTTCTCTTTCTTTCCACTCTTTATTTTGTCCATCCTCTTGTTTCCTCTTTTCTTGTTTTTACCCTCTGCTCAGTTATCAGGAAATGATTTACTCACTGACTCGTCTTTCTTCATGTGTTTAGAATGATGTGATTATGATCTGTCTTATTTTGTTTTATGTTTTTTTTTTTTAACATTTCTCTATTTCCTCTGTTCTTATTCATCTTTGTTAATCCCTTTCTTCTTATTTCGTTGTTAATTAATTCTTCTCTTTCTTTCTATTTTTAATTACGGTGTATTTCTTCCCCTTCACTTCCCTCTTTCATTCATGCTGTTCTCTGTGTATTCCCCCATTATTCTCTCCTTTATGTCCTCTCTCTTCCATCCTCGTGTCATGTCTTTCCTCTCCTTGTCTCCTTCGTTGTGGATTTTTCTTCTTTTACTTAACCTTCCTATTATTAAATTTTACAAAGATTATGTAGTCATTTAGATGAGTAGATATTTGCGTCAGTAAGAAAATTACATAATACATAGAAATACCAACTACTACTACTACTACTACTACTACTACTACTACTACTACTACATTGTCATTACCATTATCATTATGAAGCAATTAATCATTTTCGTCAACGTGTCCCGGGGAAGGATGAAAAAAAACGTGCGCTGTTGGCCTGGGGAGTGGAGGAGTGGAGGGGGATGGGGAGGGAACACAGGGGGACAGGTGAGGATCAGGTGAAGGTAATTTCCTTCGAAAATTTTAAAGGATCAGCAGAGTTTAAAGGTGGAGGGAAGCAGTTATGAGGGGAGAGGAGGAGGAGGAGGAGGAGGAGAGGGGAGGTAGGAGGAGGAGCAGGGAGAGGGGAGGTAGGAGGGAGGGAAGGAGGTAGCATTTCATGGGGAGGAATAATCTTTAGTTTTTATAGTAGCCTCGCTGATTAAATACTATCAGCAGTTGCATCAAGAGTAGTGGTAGTAGTTGTAGTAGTAGTAGTAGTAGTAGTAGTAGTAGTAGTAGTAGTAGTAGTAGTATATTGGCAAAAGTTAGTGAGGTTCTTGTTGTTATCACTATTGTTGCTGCTGTTCTTTTTCTTCTTCTTGTTCTTGTTGTTGCGGCTGTTGTTGTTTGGTTTCGAAGCATTAATTTTCTCCTTAATGTTGCGGCACAAACCACTTTCTTCCTGCCATCTCGTCCTCTTCTTCCCTCTCATCCTCTCCTTCCCTTCATCATTTATCTCTTCCTTCATTCCCTTTAACCATCAATCCAACCCACCTTCCTTTCTCTCCTCTTCCATCCTTCATCTCTTTCCTCCTCTCATCTTTCCTCTGTCATCTTCTCCTTTCCTTCTTTCGGCCTCGCTTTCTTCCCTCCAACTCTCCTTCTCTCCCTCTCTTCATCCCTCCCTCTCATCCACCCTTCCTTCCTACCTTATCACGCTATTCCCTCCTCCTCTCAAACTCTGCCAGCACCAAAACGGTTTCATGAGAACGAGAAAAAAAAAAAAAGAAAGAAAAAAGGAATTCCAGGCACACGTTTAGGAAGGAAAATTAGAATGTATAGGAAAGCAGAATTTTTGGGATGGCAGATGCACGAGGTATATTTAGCGAGCAGAGGTGCGGTGATCATGTAGAGAAGGTGATGCACGGTACATACAGGAAGGCACAAGTATGTACGATATTTTGTAAAACACGTACGAAAGTCAGGGAAGAGGAAGTGCAGTTTTGTAGAGAACATTCGTATTTTTCACTGTCAAGGTTATTTTTTTCTTCTGTTTTTCTCCCGTTTTATTTCTTTTTTATTCGTTGACCATGACACTGACAAAAAAAAAGAACTACAGATCAAAATTTCAAGATAAAATATAAACCTCGATCAGATAAACAATGGAAGTGAGTAGTGATATAAATCATTTCACCAATACAAAAACACAATTTAGAGAGGTAAACTGTAAAGCTCCATTCTAGTCCGGAAAAAAGGTGGAAAAAAGCCGTTTTGAAGAGTTTAGCTCAGTTTGGTAGTATTTTGCGAAATGTTTGGCCAGTCCTACGTCCTAAAAAGTTCAAGTCACAGGAGAGTGAGAAAAACGGAATAACAGAATAACGTAAAGTGATTCAGTGAAGGGAGAGGCAGGGCGCTTCAGGAAAACACACACACACACACACACACACACACACACACACACACACACACACACACACACACACACACACACACACATAAACAAACAAACACACAAGCACGCACACACGCATTATGTAAATAACTGTTTTGTACATATTATTGTTGTTTGTGTTGTTGTTTTTTTTTGCTGCTGTTGTTGCTGCTGCTGCTGCTGGTATCCTTGCTACTGTTGATGTTTTTTTTTTTTTTTTTTTACTGTTAATATTATATGACTATCATCATCATTATGAGCTTCAGTATCATTAACATCAATCTCATTATCAAACAACAACAACAACAACAAATAATAGTAGTAGTAGTAGTAGTAGTAGTAGTAGTAGTAGTAGTAGTAGTAGTAGTAGTAGTAGTAGTAAAAGTAGTAGTAACAGCAATAACAAAAACAACAATTAATAACAATAACATTAATGAAAACAGGCGGTTTATTCAGAACACTGCGTTGAATTAGAATGCAAAATCAAATACAAATACGAAAATAAACCCCAAATAACACCACCACAGCACCACAATACTGCTCCACCACACCACACCACACCACCACACCACACCACACCACACCACCGCCTCACCACACACACACCACACCACACCACACTACACCACACCACCGCCTCACCACACACCACACAACACCCCACCACACACCACACCACACCACACCTTCACATTATGAAACACGAGTGGTGCATATTGTGATCTCTCTGTGTGGCGCTAAGTGGGTTCTTTATCATGCTAGAAAAATAAGCAAGCATTGTAACTCGTCCTATTATTAATGATGTTGATCGTGAGAGATTGACTTCCGGCAGAGAGAGAGAGAGAGAGAGAGAGAGAGAGAGAGAATTTTCCTTAGTTCCCTTTTCCACACACACACACACACACACACACACACACACACACACACACACACACACACACACACACACACACACACACACACACACACACACACACACTCATAGATGAATCGTGAAACATATATTTTGTTCTTCATTTAATTATTTTTTGTGTCTTGGATCAATGACTCATATATTTTTCTTATTTCTTCATTGATTTAACAGAACACTTCAAGACTTACCTGAGTAATCAAATTATTTCAAGCCACTTTACTGATTAACTCGTTTATTGATGGGCGAATTTATTTTGTGTTCAACCGTTAGCGTTTTTGTTAATAAATCAGTGGAAAATGTGATTACCCTGCCTGTTTTGTGACGTCCAACTCTTTTTTTCATTCTTTTCTATACCGACACTTTTTTTTAATAGTTTCATTAGCTTGATATTTTTTCCCCTGAATTGATAGAAAAGTTTGAAAAAAATAAGTTTTCGTTAATATTTCAGAAAGATGTTTAAAATTTAATATGTACACATAGATTATTTAAGTTAGTCTCCTCTCCTCCTCCTCTTCCTCCTTTTTTTCTTTTTTTTTATTTATACCATGTGGGCTTTTCACGGGAATTTCTGGGCTAAAGGGGATACTTTTTGGGGTACCTCCTAATTCAAAGCCCACCCGCTAGGAAACCGTTTCCCCGAGTGAGGAAGCCCAACCTACACTCGGACCGTGGACAGGATTCGAACCTGTGTAGGAGACTCTTCGGACCCCAAGGCACGCATGGTTCCACTGTACCACTGTACTTTTACCTCCTCCTACTCCTCCTCCTCTTCATCATCATCATCATCATCATCATCATCATCATCATCATCATCAGGACATTAGGCATCCGCTCTACTAACCTGTCTCCCACTCATAGTCATTGTAGAATACTTACCTAAACAACCTAGTAAGAGATTGAAAGTCTACTGTTATCTTTTTTCTTCCTTTTATCTTTTTCTTCTTCTTTATCTTCCTCTTCTTCTTCTTCTTCTTCTTCTTCTTCTTCTTCTTCTTCCTTCTCCTCCTCCTCCTCTTCCTCTTTTTATTCCTCTCTTTCATCTCTCCCCTACGATGTGATTCATTATTGTTATTAATATCATTGTTGTTTTTGTTATTATTGTTATTATTATTATTGTTATTATTATTATTATTATTATTATTATTATTATTATTATTATTATTATTCTGACGGCACAGCAGCTGCAAAAATAATTTATCGTCCCTCTTCCCTCACATCTCCCAACTTAGAATAATGATGAATAGTCTCTTACCCTCCCACTCTCCCCACCTCCTCCTCCTTCTCTCCTCCTCCTCCTCCTCCTCCTCCTCCTCCTCCTCCTTCTTCTTCTTCTTTTTCTCCTCCTTCTCCTCCTCCCTCTCCTCTTCCTACTCCTTCTCTTCTTCTTCTTCTTCTTCTTCTTCTTCTTCTTCTTCTTCTTCTTCTTCTTCTTCTTCTTCTTCTTCTTCTTCTTCTTCTTCTTCTTCTTCTTCTTCTTCTTCTTCTTCTTCTTCTTCTTCTTCTTCTTCTTCTTCTTCTTCTTCTTCTTCTTCTCTCTTCTTCCTCCTCCTCTTGTTCTTCCTCCTCCTTCTCCTCCTCCTCCTCCTCCTCCTCCTCCTCCTCCTCCTCCTCCTCCTCCTCCTCCTACCCACTCTGTTCTCTTCCTTCCTTCCTTCGTTTCTCCTTCATTTCCGTCCATTCTTCCTCCCTCTTCACCTACCTCCTCCTCCTCCTCCTCCTCCTCCTCCTCCTCCTCTTCCTCCTCCTCCTCCTCTTCCGCCTGATCGTCCCTGCCCAGCCTGCATCCCCATTTTTCATAGTGATACTCAGGGTCATAAATCGTGCCATGCCTTCAAGGTCACGAGGTCAAGGTCACGAAAAGTCATGAGGCTCTTAAATGTGACCTTCAAGTGGTTGTTGTTGTTGTTGTTGTTGTTGTTGTTGATGTTGTTGTTTAGAGTTCTATTTATGTGCTGGTTTGATATTCCGGATTCTAGCCCACACTTATTTAGACTCTCTCTCTCTCTCTCTCTCTCTCTCTCTCTCTCTCTCTCTCTCTCTCTCGTGTCAGTAAGCGTATAAGGAACCTTTACCGAGCAGGAAGCGGCGGCATTTCTTCTCGACAGCATTACGGAAGCTTAGTGCTGAGCCATGGAAATTATTTCTTTTTAAACTCCTTGGCTCATATCGTAAAGCTTCTTTGGCAGGGAGCGACTTCCACCACTGTATATAACATTTTTTTCAGGGAGGTATCTCATTTTCTTTAGCGTGTATAGGAGGGATTACATAGAAGGATGAGAAAAGCTATGTAGTTGTACTGTTATTCTTGCTCTGGTACAGGATCTTGTCTGTGGGCTTTAGAAAGGGTCGTGTCTGTGGGCTTTTGAAAGGGTCGTGTCTGTGGGCTTTTGAAAGGGTCGCGTCTGTGGGCTTTTGAAAGGGTCGTGTCTGTGGGCTTTTGAAAGGGTCGCGTCTGTGGGCTTTTGAAAGGGTCGTGTCTGTGGGCTTTTGAAAGGGTCGCGTCTGTGGGCTTTAGAAAGGACTATGTAGTTGTAGTGTTATTCTTGCTCTGGTACATTGTTTTGTGTAGTTTTAATTTATAGGCAGAAATTAACCCGCTTTACATTTTGAATCGTTGACTTTTTCTATAGTGTTTACTTAGTCTTCCTCTAGTGTGTATATTTCATACGTGGTGGCCTGACGACCTCTTGCAACTTCCTATGTTCTTAAGTATGCAAGAGAGAGCGTCAAGAGTACAAAATCCTCAGGGAAACTTTAGGGACAGTGATGAGTGGTGTGTTTGTCCCTGCAGCCCTCACGTGTTGTCCCCGCGGCGCCCAGGTGTGAGGGGTATGAGGGATGGACGGCCGCGCTACTTAGCCTCGGGGAATGTGTTGGCACGAGGATTAAAAAGTTTGATTCAGCTTTTGTTTGGATCTTAGTGATGGTGTTGTTGATGATGATGATGATGATGATGATGATCTTTTCCTTCTCACTTTCATTTTCTCTATTTATTTCATCCATATAAGTAGTAGTAGTAATAGTAGTAGTAGTAGTAGTAGTAGTAGTAGTAGTAGTAGTAGTAGTAGTAGTATAATTATGGTAATAATACCAGAAGCAGCAGTGGTAGTGATTTTGACAATATCATTATCATCACAACGATAAAGCAATTATTACACCACTGTCATAATCATCATCATCATCACCATCATCATCACCATCATTATAATTTCCATAAATATACAAAATTATGATAATGCACCAACATTTTTCACATCCCAACTAATTATACTTCCCCCCTGACATCCTTTATCTTTTTTTACCTGTTTTGTTTTAATTACACAGGTGCAGTTGCTTTTACCTGTCCACCTGTCACCCGTAACTCAATGATTACTGGTGGCGTGGCGGGCGATTCTCCTTTTATGCCTTTTATGTTGACCTTGTAATGAGCAGAAGGAAAGTACTCGCGATCATTATACCTTGTCAAGTGTCGGAAAACAGATGCAAATACAACGCACTCCTGTGATCATCTAATTAGTGAGACGAGCAGTGCTGAGGCGGGTTTATGGGCAAAATATTTATAGAGAGTGATATTTCGTGCCTGCGTCTATGTGTGTGTGTGTGTGTGTGTGTGTCTGTGTGAAAAAACAGCTGGCCTAATTTCAGGTGTCAGTCGCAACCCACTCAGCTAAATCTCATCGGCCTCTCGCGCTAGGTACTTACCTAACGCACACACACACACACACAGATCGGGGCGCTAAAAGGTACAAATCCAAAATGAGGCCAGGTCCCCGAAGCCTAACGACAGTCTGAGGGGAAAGGACGCGGTGGAGAAAAAACTGAAATGATTGTCAGAAATTACAGAACAGCAACCTTAACTCTGCCACCAACACAGCACCATTATAACACAATTAGAAGAAGGTGATGGTGGAGGGAAAGGACGAAGAACACTACTGTGAAAACTAACAGATTAAATTAAGGCCAATAAAAAGGAAAGAAGAGAAAGTGAAATAAGCATCACCTCACAACACACTACAAAATATCAGAAGGAGAAAGAGAAGCAAAATCATAAAGTCTGTCAGATGAAAACATTAACATCCATATGAAAAATAAAATAGATCTGAACAAAAACGTCAAAACAGGAGAAAGAAGTAGTACAAAGACTAGATAAAACATTAACATCGATAATAAAGTAAAGTAGACAGAACAACGATGCTATACTACTACTACTACTACTACTACCACTACTACTACTACTATGACCACCACCACCACCACCACTACTGTTCCTGCCGCTAGACTCAGAAAGAAAAAAAACCACGCCAAACACAAAAGAGAAGAAGAAGTGAAAAAATGGAAAGCAATCACGTTAGCGCCACACCACACACGATGTCACCACAATGTCACGTTTGCCACCACACCTGCTGCCGAGAAATATTCCTGTGATGGGTAAACTGACGCTGCCATCCTGCCACCTGCCGCGTCATTCCCATCCTCTGCCTCCCTTCCATCATTGCTCCCCTCCATCCATCCACAGCCACCCGCCAGACGCCCCTCCTCCACCCCTGCCGCCCTGCCACCCTGCCTGCATGCTGCGTGAATGATGAATAATCGTGAAAAAATGTGTAAAAATGTGCAAACCATCTGTTGGTGCTTGCTTGTTGAAGGTTTGTGTGTGTGTGTGTGTGTGTGTGTGTGTGTGTGTGTGTGTGTGTGTGTGTGTGTGTGTGTGTGTGTGTGTGTGTGTGTGTGTGTGTGTGTGTGTGTGTGTGTGTGTCTGGAGAGAGAGAGAGAGAGAGAGAGAGAGAGACATTAGAATTTAGATCAAATGAGCACAAACTCGAAACTCTGTGAGGAAGAGAATAACAAAAATAATGGAAGAGGAACCAGTGACGAAATTAAACAGAAAAAAAAATAGACAAAGAAAATGAAGAGGAACAAGAACAGAGAAAAAAAGTGACACTCATAAATCAAACAAGAAATGCAGGAAGAGGAAGAAAAAGAGAGAAACAAGATGAACAAAGGAAAACATGAACACCTCCACTAATAAAGGTAACAACAAGAACAATAACAACAATGAAACAAAAGCACTCCAATCTTAAGTACTTCATATTTTCTTTTTTTTTTTCTTCCTTTTATCTCCCTTTCTTTCTTTCTTTCTTTCTTTCGTTCTTTTCAGCAATAAACACCCTTTAACTTTACCCCAAAATTTCTTTTTATTTTTTCTTCCCCTTTCTTTTTTTCCTTCCCTGGGCTCCACACAGAAGCATCACGACACCTGCCCATCCGCCCTCCAGCCCGCCCTCCCCCTCCCGACCTTCACACACGCCGCTGGACCGAACACCTGCCTAGATATTTTTGTCCCAATTACCTGTCTGTCCAGGCCACGCTCCCGCCTTGGGTAATTGGCAAGGCCCAATTACTGCAGTTAAATGTTGTATCGCTGAGAGAGAGAGAGAGAGAGAGAGAGAGAGAGAGAGAGAGAGAGAGAGAGACTATTGTAATTTTTTTTGTTCGAAGTATTTTGCATCAGTACAGATGTTTTATAAGGTGTTTTTTTTTTTTTTTTGAGGTTACGTGACTACAAAAAAATCTCAATAGAAATTGTGGGAGAAAATTGTTTGTAAGAATTGTAATGAATCGTTTACATGAATGAATATACAAAAGAAAGAAAGGATATGACGAATACATTTTTTTTTTTTCTATTTTATGCTCCGTAACGGTTTAGAAGAGGATTGTGGGGAAATCGTGCAACAGTGAAAGGGTAAATGTTTTAATCGTTGTGATATAAATTTGCAGCTGACGCGTGTATGATGTTACAGGTTGTCACGCCCTGCTGCTGCTGTTGCCTCTGCTGCTGATGTTCCACCCGCTTTACTTGCTTCACTGTTTCGCTTTACACTCGCTTCACCTCACACTCCACCTCTTCCCTCACTCGCTGTACCACTTACTCCACTTCACTTCCTTACTGGCTGTTCCACTCACTCCACTTCCTTCATTAACTGTACCATTCACTCTCTCCTTTTCACTTCCTTCACTGACTGTACCATCCCTCACTCTTTTCATTTCCTTCACTGACTGCACCACTCACTCCACTTCCTTCACTGACTATACCACTCACTCCACTTCCTTCACTGACTATACCACTCACTCCATCTCACACCTCACTTTACTCACTCCTTTCACCGCACCCTGGCTTCACCTTCACCCGTTCCATCTCTCACTCCAGCCGCTTCACTGTGTCACTCACTCATACGTACTTGCATCACTAACCACACTTCACACTCGCTTCACTTCACACACGCCATGATCGATTCGCGTGTTTTCCGGTAACATGAAGCGTCCTACTGGTATTCCGTGGCCTGAAAATTAGCGTGTGAGAGGGCGGGAACTTTTCACGTGGGGTCAGGAAAGCCATTAGCAAACCGTATAGCTTTTCACGTGCAAAATTTATAGTGGTGAGTGGGTTTTTTTTTTAGTAGTTAATATCGTAGATCAAATATTGGTAATTGTAAAAATGTAAAAGTGTTTCGTGTTCCCTCGTTGCTGTGAAATATAGATGCAAGGATTCTGATGCTCTGATTACCGCGCGAGGGAGAGACTGTAAGGCGCTAAGACTTGGGATTATCTTAAGAGCACTGAGGGGAGAGCCAATGCAGATGTGCCAAGAACGAATATCTGTCGTAAAAATCAAAAACATAGTAGATTATTGCAATACTGGGAATACAGAAGGCGAGATTAAAAGCGTGTCCCTTGTGTCAGTTTGTTTGTACCGTCCAGTTGCTAGAATATGTGAATTAAAGCCGTGTTGATCTGCAGTGTTGATACGGGTGGTGTTTGCGGTCTGGCTCCCGGAATTTCGAAATGTCACACACTTGACACAATGCTGACAAAATGCGACAGTTTGATGTGCTTCCCGCAGTCTCTATGGTAACTATTGTCTCTCTCTCTCTCTCTCTCTCTCTCTCTCTCTCTCTCTCTCTCTCTCTCTCTGAACCTTCTTGTCTTTTAAGAATTATCAGTCATCACGTTTAATATTTCCCTACATTACATGAGTGCTCCACATGCAGTTACCAATCGTGCGCTAATTATCAATGCTTTGTGCACCGAGAACACTTCCATTGTCTCTGTGGTGCAATAATAGCATAATTAGTAGTTTCTTTTAGAGCTAATATTGGCGTCAGTGTGAAGTGCAAGAAAAACTGGTATTTGGGAATAATGGATGTTACCGCGTTTCCAGACAGAATCAGATTGTATGTGTTGAATTCTCTCTACGAAAATGAATCTTTGGAACCTCACGTTTTTGAAAGAGTTGTAATTTTGTACAATATTATAACAAACTTGGGATGAAACTTTCTGGAATACACACACACACACACACACACACACACACACACAGACACACACACACACACACACACACACAGAGAGAGAGAGAGAGAGAGAGAGAGAGAGAGAGAGAGAGAGAGAGAGAGAGAGAGAGAGAGAAAAGAGAAAGAAAGAGGTGTGTGACAGAGAGAGAGAGAGAGAGAGAGAGAGAGAGAGAGAGAGAGAGAGAGAGAGAGAGAACAAAGTGTCCCTCGTGACGGAGCAGTAAGCCATCACTACCCTGGTATATCTCAGGTCTTGGGTGATCCTGCCGCCTATACGTGCCTCCGCAGAACACAAAGGAGGTCAGGCCGCCCACGCTACACACACCGCGCCACGCACCACACCACACACCACAGTGACCAGCGCCTCAACCATACCAGGCGTGCACATTTCACCTGTGTATGTCCTCACCAACGCTTGACTATGCACGGGAAATGGTTATGCCTCCTCCTCTTCTTCCTCCTTCTCCACCTCCTCCTCTTCCTCCTCTTTGGGACATAATATCCAAGCCGCGCTGACATGTGTGTGTTCAGGGATGCAGCAAAGGATGTTATTGGTGGTGGTGAAGGTTAAGGTGAAGGAGGAAGAGCAAGAGGAGGAAGAGAAGTTTCGTTCCGCGCACATCTCTGTCGTGGAAGAACTGAGTGTGCGAGTTTGTGACCAGCGAGGATACACACATGATGCTGACGAGGGTGTGTGTGTGTGTGTGTGTGTGTGTGTGTGTGTGTGTGTGTGTGTGTGTGTGTGTGTGTGTGTGTGTGTGTGTGACGGTACAGTGACGCCATGTCGAAATCTCAGTGGTATTAGACAGGCAAGAGCGAAGAGAGACGAAAAAAATGTTGCTATCATTTACATTCCTCGGTTTGCTCACGAATTTTACTCTTGGGGCCACCTAAACACACACACACACACACACACACACACACACACACACACACACATCTGTAAGCCTCGAGGGAAAAGCCAGTGGAATGCAACTGTGACTTTCCGTCTCTCTCTCTCTCTCTCTCTCTCTCTCTCTCTCTCTCTCTCTCTCTCTCTCTCTCTCTCTCTCTCTCTCTCTCTCTCTCTCTCTCTCTCTCTCTCTCTCTCTCTCTCTCTCTCTCTCTCTCTCTCTCTCTCTCTCTCTCTCTCTCTCTCTCTCTCTCTCTCTCTCTCTCTCTCTCTCTCTCTCTCAAGGCCATTCTAAAGGAACACTCACAACCGCACTGCATTTTTCTCTCATATTTTACTTTCTTCAAACATCGAAGTGGAAATAAACTGAACATTAAGATGACATGAAGGGAAATTTGAGTCGAATGAGGCTCTTCTTCTCTCCATTATTCCCTCTCCTTGCTTGTACTACACACCTCCTTCCTCCTGCTCTTCCTCCACCTTTTCTACTCTCCAGTTTTCTTCGACCTCTTTCCCTTCCTTCCCTAAGCCCTCTCCTTCCTGGTCAGGGGAATAAAAAGTGAGGATGATAATAATAAAGTGCGTGGTTGATGGTAGCTTCTGCAGGTGTGAAGTCCGAAGTGTTGGAATTCTGGTGTAAAGCTTCAAAGTTTTATCCTTCTCGATTCCCCCCCTCCAACCTTTTCTTTTTTATCTCTCTCTTTTTTTCTTTTTTTTTTCTTTTTTTTTCATCCAAGTCCAGGGAAATTTCGTCTAAGCGTCATCTTTTTTTTTTTGCTTTTTTTTTGCAACTTTCTTTTTTCTCTTTTCTTTCTGGTGTATTTGTTTAATTTGTTTGTTTATTATGTAGATTTTCAGCTCTTTATATTAAGTGTGTGTGTGTGTGTGTGTGTGTGTGTGTGTGTGTGTGTGTGTGTGTGTGTGTGTGTGTGTGTGTGTGTGTGTGTGTGGTTTCTTAAGCTGTTGTTTTATGTGGAAATCATTTTTGTCATTAAGATGTTTTTTTTTTTTCTATATATGTAAAGAAGTACTGCAGCTCCTCCTCCTCCTCCTCCTCCTCCTCCTCCTCCTCCTCTCCTTTCTTTTCTCCTCCTCCTCCTCCTCTTCTTCCTCCTCCTCTCCTTTCTCCTCCTCCTCCTCCTTCTTTTACCTCTCTCCTGACGATTTTTTTTTTTTTTTTCTTTTTCATCATCGGAAGCTTTCATAATTTGGAGCATTTGTTGTTGCTTGTGGGTGCGGTGGTGATGGTGGTTGTCGGTTTGCAGTTTTGTTTTGTTTCACTATTTATATTTTATTCTTACTTTGTGTTCGCAGTTTGTCTTTATTCTTATGATTTTGTTTGTTTAAGTGTTTTGTATATTTGTTCAGTTTGTTGGTTAGTTTATTAGTCAGTCCGCTATTCATTTGCTTTACTGATTAGTTAGACAATCAATCGGTTACTTAAATAGAAACTAAGTTACCTTCCTAGTTACTTGGATAAATAAATTGTTAGACGGTAAATCAGTCTTTTTTTTTTTCTTCTTATATATTCAATTAAATGTTAAGTCAGTTTATTAGTTCTTCTTTCAGTCAGTCCGTCATTTAGTTAACTAGTGTGGTTAGGTTTGGTTAGATTAGGTTAGCTTAGGTTAGGTTGGATAGTCAGTTTAGTAATTCGTCTTTCAGTCAGTCTGCCATTTAGTTAGCTAGTTTATTTTTATTAGCCTCCAATCTCGTTATCTGACTCGATTATTGCTTCTACCACTTCAAACCGCAATTTGATCTCCACTGCAAGACTCAAGGACATAATCACCATAAAGTGTGTGTGTGTGTGTGTGTGTGTGTGGGCGGCAGCACCAACTCGTTACGGCCACAAGACATTCCAGGTATAGTCTATCTGTTATACCAGTGTCTCAGGGCGTGTCGTGCACCGATTTGAATTTCCCTTGAGTCCTTCCTTAAATATCGAAGCCAAGCATATTTCTGGGAAGCTGGACGAGGATTGTACGCTTAGAACTTACAAAAACATAGGAAAATGCACGAAGTCATCAAGCTTGGACGCGGCGATCCCTGTATAAAATGTAGCTACTTATTTCCACGTATCATTCCGCTTCCATAAAAAATTTTGGATGATTAGAGATGGCAGACGAAAATTATCCTGAAATATTAATTCTAAGTGTGCTTGAATATCATGGCGCTGTAATTGTGATTTTGGAAATGACTTAGATATTAACTGAATGATATATAACTAGAGACAGATCTGTTCGTGGGAAACCTCAGCACCAGTAGAAACAGAATAATCAACGTTGACACAAACATCT
>NC_059273.1:2515000-2522500 GCF_017591435.1 Portunus trituberculatus
TAGTAGTAGCAGTAGCAGTAGTAATAGTAAGAGAAGGAGGAGGAGGAGGAGCAGGAGGAGGAGAAGGTGGAGGTGGGAGGAGGAGGAGAACGGGGTGGAGGAGGAGGAGGAGGAATAAAAGGAGAATAAGGAGGAGGAGAAGGAAGAGTAGAAGTAGTTGTTATTGCATTATGAAAAAGCAACATTCTTATCACAAAGAACATCAATCGCCAGCGTCGTTCGTTATCTTAAGCAACGAAATGGAACTTAAATATTTGATGGATCATAGATTTCTCACATTTTCTGGTTTTTCATGTAGGATTTAAAAAGTTACTTCATGTCTACTTGTATGAAACAGAAACATAATACTCCACACACACACACACACACACACACACACACACACACACACACACACACACACACACACACACACACCACATCACATTTCAGAATGATGGGAAACCTTATTCGATGCGGAGAGAGAGAGAGAGAGAGAGAGAGAGAGAGAGAGAGAGAGAGAGAGAGAGAGAGAGAGAGAGAGAGCAATCTGACAACGAAGAATATCATTAGGTCTCGTCTATCGTCCTCCAGCCCAGTCACACGCCACAGACGAACAATTGTATGAACAAATCGCGGACATTTGCTGCGTAAACAATTGCATAATTATGGGAGATTTTAACCTTCCAGTCACAAGATGGGGCGAACCTCTGACAGCTCACGCTGGACAGCAGCTGTATAATAGCATGCTTGAAAGCTCCCTCCACCAACACATCAAGCATCCGACAAGAGGAAACAATATCCTTGATATCGTTCTAACAAATGATGAGAATACTATTGAAAATGTGGAAATTGGACCAGAATTCAGTTCCAGCGATCATCGCACCTTAAAATTCACCATAAATTTTGACAAAGGAAAAGTGAATGAAAGTAAAGAAAAAGTGCCAGACTATCGGCGTGCAAACTACACAAGACTCCGTATGCAGCTTGCATCCATTGACTGGAATATACTGCTGGAAACACCAGATGTAGATAAGACATGGGAGGTGTTTGCTGAAAAGATAAATGATACAGCTAAGATGTGTATACCACTAAGAAACAGAAGGAAAATACTAAACACCAAACCGAAATGGTGGAATAATGAAATTAAAAGCTGTCTTCTAGCAAAGAAAGAAGCATACAACAAATACAAATTAACACAGCATAATAATGATAAATTAGAGCATGACAGATTGCGTAGAAAAGCAAAAAAGTTGATAAAAAGCAGCAAAAAATCTGTAGAAGCTCAGATCGCAAACTCCTGTAAAACCAACCCAAAGGAATTTCACAGTTATGTAAAATCCAAAAGAGTCTTAGCCTCAACAATTGGTCCACTCATAACAGAAAACGGAAACCAAATAGATAACGAAGCTGAAATGGCAAACGTCCTAAATAGATTCTTCTCAACAGTCTTCACGACTGAAGATGTCCAAAATAGTCTGCCCATGCCAGAGCCTCAGGCACAAGGCAAAACACTGCCTGACTTCATAGTTACAGAAAATGAAATCCTCACAGTCATGAACAGCATGAACGTAAACAAAACGCCTGGACCAGACAAGATATCACCCAGGCTTCTCAAAGAAGCGAAAATGAGCTCGTGAAACCACTCACGATTATATTCAATAAAACTTTACAAGCAGGAAAGTCCCCAGGAGTGGAAGCTAGCAAATGTCACGCCCATTTTCAAGAAAGGAAATAAATCACTCCCAGCTAATTACAGACCAATCAGCCTTACTTCAGTAGTGTGCAAGCTGATGGAAACGATAATCAGAGATAAGATTGTCAAATTTTTAGAAGAAAATAAGATCATGAAGGATTCACAACATGGTTTCAGAAACAAGAGATCCTGCTTAACAAACCTACTAGACTTCTTTTATGAAGTTTTTAACTCGTATGACGAGACAAAAGCAGTGGATGTTATTTATCTTGATTTCCAGAAAGCTTTCGACACTGTCCCTCACAAGAGGCTAATCAGCAAAGTAAAAGCTCACGGCATAGCTGGAAATACCCTGAAATGGCTGGAAGACTGGCTCTCTGACAGAAAGCAACGAGTTGTTATAAATGGAAAAGAATCAGAGTGGCACAATGTGAAAAGTGGTGTTCCTCAAGGCTCTGTATTAGGACCAGTTCTTTTCATTGTTTATATTAATGATATTGATGAAGGAATCACTTGTAAAATAAGCAAATTCGCGGACGACACCAAAATAATGAGCAAAGTTACATCAACGTCACAATGGCAAGAACTACAGTGTGACTTAAATAAACTGACACGCTGGGCAGAAAATGGCAAATGAAATTCAATATAGAAAAGTGTAAAGTCTTACACATTGGAAGTAACAATGTACAAGCAAAATACGTAATGAGTAATGTACCTCTGGAAAGTGCTGAGAATGAAAAAGATCTTGGTGTTGTGGTGTCTAAAGATCTCAAGCCGAGCAAACACTGCACAGAAGCAGTAAAGAATGCAAATAAATTAGTTGGGTTCATTGGAAGAACCTTTGAATTTAAATCAGAAAAAGTTATCCTTACTTTATATAACTCATTGGTGCGTCCTCAGCTTGAATACTGTGTGCAGTTCTGGTCACCATATTACAGAAAAGACATTGAAAAACTGGAAAGGATCCAGCGTAGAGTGACCAAGATGATTCCGAGATTGAGAAACAAGCCGTATGAGGAACGACTGGAAGCATTAAATTTATTCAGCTTAACAAAGCGCAGGATAAGAGGAGACCTAATCGAAGTTTTCAAAATTTTTCAGGGATACAACAACCTTGATGTCAATAAATATTTTACTATTGATCATTCCACCATAACAAGGAATAATGGATTTAAAATTACACCAAAACGCTTTAAAACCCACGAGGCAAAGCACTTTTTCTTTAATAGAATAGTTAACATTTGGAATAAGCTTCCTTCAGAAATAGTAAACAGTACTTCCATTGCATCATTCAAAAACAAAATTGATAAATATTTAAAGAATAACCCCCAACAAGCTCTCTTCTTGTCTGAATAATTAAACATGATACTATATTAACTTTCTTATAGATAGATATGTAGAGTTCACCGTAGGGTGAATAATAGAATCTCCTTTCATCCTTTCCTGTGAAAATTCCATGTCAGTTTTTTCCATACTGCATGGTACTTTTCCAAGCTATTTTCCATGCCAGCGAAAGCTGGAGGGAGTGGTGGGTGGGGAGGAGCCTTCTCCTGTACTGTCCTGTCTCTCTTATCTGTAGCCAGTTAGAAGTAGTTACCAAACAGCCACGAAAGGACCAACAGGTCTGTTGCTGTTTGGCTTTCCTTTGTATTCCTTTGTATTCCTTTGTATAACGTGAAGGAAATTGATCTGTCTCCTGCGATTGTCTGTTAGTGGTTGCTTTTCCCCTCCTCCTCCTCCTCCTCCTCTCCTCCTCCTCCTCCTCCTCTCCTCCTCCTCCTCTCCTCCTCCTCCTCCTCCTCCTCCTCCTCCACCTCCTCCTCCTGCTTTCTTCATTTTCTTTTTCCGTTTGTCCCTTCACTTTTACCTGTATCTTTCTCTTCATGAAACACTCCTCCTCCTCCTCCTCCTCCTCCTCCTCCTCCTCCTCCTCTACCTCCTCCTCCTCCTCGTCTTCCTTCTCCTCCGTGGCACTTGTGTATGCAGATGAATGCTCGCCTCGTCTTCAAGTCAATACCCGACAAGATGCTTTGCTCAGGAAGGCAAACTAAGGAAGGAAGAACCATGCAGCAAATGAAGGAAGGGAAGGGAAGAGATGGAAGCGATTACGAAGATAGGGAAGAGAGGCCGGCATGGAAACATAGGAGCGGAGAGTAGAGGTTTAGGAGGAGAGAAAAGAGAGAAGAGAAAAGACAGGAGTGATGGAATGTGAAGGTTTGACGGGGTGATAAAAATGTTTGAATTGTTTTATTTTCCTGGATGTGTTCAGTGATGGAGAGAGAGAGAGAGAGAGAGAGAGAGAGAGAGAGAGAGAGAGAGAGAGAGAGAAACACAATAGCAACAATTTTATTTGGGAATTCATCGGTATTGAACTTATGCAAGATCAAACACACACACACACACACACACACACACACACACACACACACACACACACACACACACACACACACACACACATCGTCTCATCTTTCCGTCCCTCGATGGAAATTTCCCTAAGGTCTGAAATAACATAAGTAAACAAAGGAATGAACAAAAATAAGGGAGATATGAGATGAGTTTCTAGTATCTCTCTCTCTCTCTCTCTCTCTCTCTCTCTCTCTCTCTCTCTCTCTCTCTCTCTCTCTCTCTCTCTCTCTCTCTCTCTCTCTCAGTCATGCTCTTTGACCAGCCAATTATTATATTATTGTACCAATTTCTCCTCCTCTTCCTCCTCTTCCTCCTCCTCCTTCTCTTCCTCCTCTCTTTCTTCTCATCTTCTTCTTCTTCTCCTCCTCCTCCTCCTCCTCCTCCTCCTCCTCCTCCTCCTCCTCCTCCTCCTATTGATGTTCTGATTTGGTGACCGTCTGACCTCCAAGTGAACTCTCCATTTCCAGTGGAAGAGAGAGAGAGAGAGAGAGAGAGAGAGAGAGAGAGAGAGAGAGAGAGAGAGAGAGAGAGAGAGAGAGAGAGAGAGAGAGAGAGAGAGAGAGAGAGAATTTTTTTTTATATCTTGTCTAAATGTAGGAAAATTTTTTGTTGTTGATGGTGTTGGTGTTGGTGGTGGTGGTGGTGGTGGTGTTGGTGGTGGTGGTGGTGTGTTTGTTGATGTTGTTTGTGATGATGATGGTGGTGGTGGTGGTGGTGGTGATGATACTGGTGTTGTTTTTTTATGTTAATTTTATGCATTTTACCTTTCAATAATTGTAGATGAAGCGATAATGATAATATTAATAATAATAATAATAATAATGATAATAATAATAATAATAATAACAATGACAATAAAACTAATAACAATACCTATATTTTTTTCACCAATACCGATATCGTCTTTACTATTAACAACACCAGACACGTAATTCCCCATGTCAGCTCCACAAACGCCGCTACCCCCATGCATTACCCATTCATCATTCACTAGTGTGGTTGTCACGGCGATGCTGTGGTGGTGATGCTGTTAGTGTTGGTAGTGCTGCTCCCTTCTACTGTGCTGGCAATGTTGTGAGGGTATTAGAAAGGTGGCAGGTACGAGAACTGTAGCTTAAAGAACAGAATAGATTAAGACTCTCCTATCTACAGTGATAAAGAGGACTTGCCATTTTCTGCAACCTGTTATTGTCACGTTGGAAATCAGCTGATGTGTGGAAGAGTAACATTCTCAGGGTCACTTATCAGAATAGGACAAGAATGTGTTGAATCTCGTGAAATTAAATCTTAAAACGAGATAGAAAGTTATTGATTTTTAACCCCTTCAGTACCGTGACATCTCATATTCATTCTGTTTACTATGTGGTGATTTTAGACAGCTTCAGAAACTTATATGGGAGATTGAAATAGTGAAGACTTTGGCCATTAATCTTCTGACCTTCATAGACCCTTCCTAATATAATTAAAATCGTCTAACCATATCCAAAATGCAAGGTAAAAAAAATGAGTCCCATTACTGAAGGGGTTAAATAAGGAGACTTGTAAATGGAGAAGACTCAGTAATTAATTTAGTAAAACTGAATTATAAAAGACCTTAATACGACTCAACAAATTTATGGGTGTGGATGATAAGTAGAAGCAGGTCTATGTGTTTCATGAAGCAACTGCTACATGTAAGCCTAATAGTTTCTTGCTGTTTGCCTCACTTTATGTAATTGTATTTGATTAGTGCGGCTGAAGAATGAAATATATATTTATACTGTGATTCACTAAAGTAATTGAAATTTATGGATTCTTTATTAATTACTGCAAATGCCGCGAGTGTGTGGGAAGAACAGGAGGAGCAGCTGGTGGTGTTGCCTTTGATTATTCTAAGTTACAGAGGCGCACACAACACCGCGATTAATATATATGTTGGCCTAACTTATAATTCTCGTCACAAAGGCGGTTGTCATGACTGATTAGACTGGCGCACGAATATCACAATAACAGAGAAGGAAGGCGAAATTCGAATCAAATTGAAAATACGATGAAGGATTGTAAGTAATGTAGGATGAATTAATATGAGTGTTGATTGTTAGCGAGTTATATTTTTTTTTCCAATTAACCTCGCAGGTGTAGAGAACCGATAAAAGACAAGTAATAGACAGAAATGAGTGGAGGAGGCTAGAAGAAGCGTTTGTCCTGAAAGATAATCATAGAGGCTGATAATAATGATAATAATGATGCTAATTACGAGGATTAACAAGCAGAAACAGACTCTTTACCTCCTGCCAAGGCTGTTTCATTAATACGGTGACTGTAAGTAGGAGAGGAACAACTACGTGAATGATAATGGTGATGACAGTGATGGTGACGATAACTTTCTTCCATTTCGAGTGAGTAGGATTTTCTCAAGTTTTTTTTTTTTTTTTCTGCCAACCACAACTCTTCTCTACAGGCCCATGTCACTAAGAAACAAAACAAAAAATAAGAAAGAAAAAAGAAAGAAAACTCAATATACTTCTCAGAATAATCATGGTCATCAAACAGGCACAAACTATACTACAATTTTCTTATCCCAGTGCTCCTCTCCACCTCACTCATAAATGGCGTATTTAAGTATTCTTCTCATCCATGTGCTTCTAACTTAGCGTTTAATTTTTTTTTTTTTTTTTATGATTAGTGGTTATTGTAAAACTTCTGATATATTGTCAGTTCAACTTGTCCAGAAAAATGTGTTGTATTTATTAAGCAGAAGAGTAGCTAGTCAAAGAAACTATCTAGATATCTACCTGTCCACCTTTCAGCGCCTCAGCCATCGTGGGGAGGCTCTGGCTGGCGGCGTGGCTGACCAGAACTTTTAGAGGAGCATTACGTTTTTCTTCATGTGTGGTGTTTGCGAATGGCAGAGAGTATGACCTAGTAAATTGTGAGAAAACTCCATCGCGGACACTCTGAGGAGTCGCCAAGGTGTTGTGGTCTCCCGCGGGACCTCGGGGGGTGTTGTGGAGATGTCTCGTAATTTTTCCTCGTTTCACTCACTTCCTTGACACCTTGTGGGATACCTCGTGCGGTGACGCCTCCTGTTCTTTCTGTGTTAACTCCAGCCAAGAAATTTACACCCATAAAGAAGACTGCTCAGAAATGTCACCCAACATAGTTCACCGTATGGAGCCAAGCAACATAACCTAACAAAGATTAACTTACCCTAATGTATCCTAACCTAGCCAAATTTAACCTTGTAAATTGTTAAGGATGGAATTACCTTTTGGAGAGAAATTTTGTGAGTGAAATGGTCCCTGAAGAAAATTGATCTTGTGCAGTATAGCAGTATAGAAGAGGAGAGGAACAAAGGTGTGGGACTGAGGAAAGAGGCACAGGTATCAAGTGGAGAAGTCGTTTGAGTGGAAAGTTCTTATTGGGAATTTATCTGA
>NC_059273.1:2532500-2567500 GCF_017591435.1 Portunus trituberculatus
TTTCACGATTTTTTTTCTTTATTCGTTTATTTCTTTTCCGCTTCTCGTGACATATTAACTGGAATTTTACATTATTAGACCGAAAAAAGTCATAAAAACCCGGCTAATCAACTCAGCAGCATTTGAAAGTAGTAGTGATGAAGGAAAGTAGTGTTTTAGAATACAGACTTAATGTGTAAGTGTGAGAATGAGGTGAGAGTGTGATGCCGCTATGCATGGAATGAGAAGGTGAAATATAAGACATTAAAGTGGAAGGAGAGTGAGAAGTACTGGCAGAGAGCTGAGAGAGGAACTATGGTATGAGTGAGGTAGTGGTGATGGTGGTGTTGGTGGCAGCAATATACTTAAAAAGAGAAGATGAACTAGGAAGCATGGAGGTCGATGGAAAAAAATGAGGAACTGGAAGGGAGCTGGGAGAATCAATATGGAGGAGAAAGTGAGATACAAGTGACATTAGAAATTGAAATAACCGATAGCACAGTTGGAGTGGTCTGACAGATTTGGATGTGTTAGAGAGGTTATCCGCCAAACCCATAGAGCGAGATTGTAAGGATGATGTGTTTAGAAAGGAGTTTGATTTGTCTAGCTCTGTTTTGAAGGTCATGTGACTTGTACTGGGGTATTTCAAGGGGGTTTGACATGTATAGCGGTCTTTTGAAGTGCGTTTGACATATACTAAGGTGTTATGAAGGGTGGAAATGATGCTAATACGAAAACTTGGTAAACTAGAGTAGCGGAAGAGCAACATGATGATTGTGGAGGAGGAAGGGCGAGGGAAAAGCCTGAACGTATAGCGGTGATTGTGTAGTGGCAGACAAAAACTCAGGGCTGGTGGTGGTGGTGGTAATGAAGTGGAAAAAAGTTGTTAGGGAAGTGTAGGAGTGTAGGAACGCGGGGGAGCTCAACCCAATGAGAGTGAGGGAGGCGGGGAATGCAAATGAGGTTGGGTGTTGTATGGGCTGGTTTAAGGATGTGAGGGGGAAAAATGGGTGGGAAGATCTGTGCGCGTTTAGAGGTGTCGAGAAAACGTGGCTGGGGTATAGGTCTTAAGAATCACATAGAGTTGTTTAATATTTGTAGCTTCGGAAATAGATAACAGGATTGGATTGGATTGTAACTTAGGCGCCGCAAAATAGATAACAGTGTGATATAGATAGACGACATGGCGTTGTTTGTGTTTTAACATCTGACTCACGAAAAAAGGTTTAGAAATTATAGATGCTCTCTCTCTCTCTCTCTCTCTCTCTCTCTCTCTCTCTCTCTCTCTCTCTCTCTCTCTCTCTTAGTAACGAGGGTACGGCCATTTAAATCCCCCACTTACAAAACCTTGTTGTTCTATCGTTTGGTATCTTGTTTCCATTTGTTACAACAGTCCAGGTGCCCTAGTGGAAGTTATTAACATTTCTAGAGGTGTGTTCGTGTTACTAGGGAAAATTTAACAAGTTTTCTGCATCATCAATGGAATAAAAGACCCGTGATAAATCGAAAATCAGTTTGTGGCTATTCATCTTGATAGTGTGAGACGTTTAAAGATACCACGAGCTCTTTTAAGCCTTCGAAGCTGCACCTGCTTTGAAACCTATCAATTAGTTCAATAATATAATGACAGAACGTATGATGGTAGTGTGCAAGTATAGTTAACATAATAAAGGAAAGAATTACCAAGAGTCAGACTCGATTAAACTTCTCCTTCCTCTCTCACTCTGCATGGAACGATCACTTGTATGAGTGTGTGAATAAGAGCGACAATACTCAAGTTGCTTCAGGAAGTTGATTGTTTAATACTAGTCTTAGAGATTGGGGGAACACTGAAAGGTAGTTTTTTTTTTTTTTTTTTACACCATGTGGGCTTTTCACAGGAATTTATGGGCTAAAGGGGATACTTTTTGGGTTACTTCCTATCTCGAAGCCCACCCGCTAGGAAACCGTTGCCCCGAGTGAGGACCCTGGAGAGGATTCGAACCCATGCGCTTGGAGACCCCTCGGACCCCCAAAGCACGCATGGTTCCACTGTACCACGGCGGCCTTTAGTTATACAATTGACGCACTATAATAATCTAACATACCTAATTACCTTCTGTCAGTGAGAATAGTAAAAGAATATGCATCAGCAGAGAATGATAAAGGCTTTGTAACTATGTACGTACCTGCGGTGGTGTCGGGGTTGGAGTAGATGCGAGGTAAAGAACAGTCTCATTATGAAGGGTCAAAAGCTAACCAGTGTGTGCCAGGGACTTGCTGTGGATATATAAGGCCACCTGTGCTATGTTTAAGGCTGTGTATGGAATTCGGAGTTAGTGTACAGTTTTTTTTTTTTTTTTATAATAAAATAAATAAAAATATATATATAAATAAAATAATGATAAAAAACTACATTAAGTAAATAAAATTGTATATATAAATAACAAAACTGAAATAAAGAAAAATTTAAAAATAAAAATAGCAAAAATGACCTAATACCCATGCCAGGGTAATGGCCAAAAATAAAAAAATAAATAAATAAATAAAAGTCTAAGGCTCACTTTAAGCTCATGGGGTGTATAGCAAGGTACCGCATGATTCCACTAGGGACCGAAAGGGCAAAGGGTGGGAATGATGTATGACTAAGTAGTTTGTTTTGGAAGCCAGTTGTGGGACTCCTGGCTTGATACACAGATAGATTATAGAAACATGATAACTCTAAAACACGATATAGCATCCTGGATTGAAAATTACGTACTGAGAGAATTTAAAAGTTCAGACACGCTTATGATGTGTGAAGACAAACACGACTTAAGGGTGCTGGTTTCCCGAGACACAGCGGATGTTTACCAGAAAAAGAATCGATAGAGTACTGGGGAGTGGAGATGAATTTATCTGTCTGTCAGTTTGTCGGCCGATCTCTCTCTCTCTCTCTCTCTCTCTCTCTCTCTCTCTCTCTCTCTCTCTCGTGTGAATGGCTGCCTGACGTTAGTGTTTCAAAATTATGCTTGGGTATCATCATCAGCAACAGGTATCACTTTTGTGCTCAGGTTTTATGGCGTTGCGTCTGTGTAATGCGCTGACGAAACTGTCCATGATGCTCTTTTCCTAATGCTGGCTGGGATAGGCGAGTAAAAATGATATTGGTGCAGTGTGTGCGCTTGGGGACGAGGTGTACGTGTGGTGTGCGGGGAGAGAGGGGGGAATGTGTGCAATAGTATAGAAAACGAAATGAGTGGTTGCACATTGTTGAGGTTTTGTAACCATTCATGTTGGTCTTATTTTTTTTTTTTTTCTTAAATGTAAGGAGGAAAAACTGAGAGAGAGAGAGAGAGAGAGAGAGAGAGAGAGAGAGAGAGAGAGAGAAAGGCCCACTCAAAATGCCATTCCCAGTGCAGGTCTGAGAGTTAGCCAATAGAAAGGGATAAATGTCTTGAAACCTCCCTCTTAAATGACGTCAGGTCATAGGATGTCATATGCTCATATCTTATTATAACTTCGTTATCGTTTCCTCTTGAACTTTATACAATGTACTTTTGTTAATCTAACCTTATGTTTTATTATTACTAATGCTTTATAGTCTTTATTTAGTTAGTTATCTTTATTCAGCACTGTATGATGTGGCGCCATGCAAGAAATCTTTAATCGGAACAATTTTATCACTCATCTGTCTTTACTTCCGAAGGTCGAGGTTAGGAAACGAAGCTGAGTGAGGCAGAGAATGAGGCTTCGGGTAGTTCAGGCAATAGCCTTCCCTCCACCACCAGTAACCGCCAGGCTGGGAGGCGCCGCGTGTGTGGTGAGTGACGTACATTTTTTATTCTCATCCCAAAAACTTCCTAGATTTATCGTTTTTTGGGTCATCAGGAATGTTTTCATCGTTTTATCCTCTAGCTTAAGAAGGGTTGCTAATATTTGTTGCTTTTTCTCATTGATTCTCTGTAATGAGTTGTTATTGTTGCATATCTATCGGTCATTATTCGTTCTGTTGGTGTTTTGCTTAAGTCGGTTTGATGAATTTGAGTCGAAAGCGATTAGTGAGAAGGACGAGGAGAGGAGGAGGAGAGGAGAGCTACCGTTGGAGAAGAATTAGATTTGAATTGCATGAAGGAGGGTGTTTTTCCCTCTTCCCATTTCAATTCTCGATCGCATTATTCATAGTTAAGAATTCACAGTTTTAGCGAGTTTTCTGCTGCATGAGAACTCGCCGGTGTTTAGTGAGCGTCCCGCCAAGTGTGTGTTTGATCTCCCTCCCCCCGCACACCATCCAGCGCAGCCCTGGCATGCAGAGGAGCAAGGGAATGAGTGGGGAAGGTGCTTTAGTAAGGTGATCATGCCGATGCTTGTTCGTGTGTGTGTGTGTGTCTGTCTGTCTGTCTGTCTGTCTGTCTGTCTCTGTCTGTTCACGTGTCATTGTAAGAGTGATTCAGGAGGCGAGCAGTGTTGTACGTACAGTCCAGGAGGTGAGGTCCAGGATGTGGCAGGGAGGGAAGGTGGCGTTGGTGGTGGTGACGGCGGCGGCGGCAGCGTGGGAGTCACTATGTACTCTGAAAGGTTGCCGTGAAAGCTAATTGAAGAGAAAAATGGTAGTGGGAAAAACGTTGAAATAATTTTTGTTAATTAATCAAGGGTCCAGGTGGTTTAATTGCTCTCTCTCTCTCTCTCTCTCTCTCTCTCTCTCTCTCTCTCTCTCTCTCTCTCTCTCTCTCTCTCTCTCTCTCTCTCTCTCTCTCTCTCTCTCTCTCTCTCTCTCTCTCTCTCTCTCTCTCTCTCTCTCTCTATATATATATATATATATATATATATATATATATATATATATATATATATATAACCTGTAAACCAGCATGTTTACTTTGCCTGGTAATGAATTATATATATATATATATATATATATATATATATATATATATATATATATATATATATATATATATAACCTGTAAACCAGCATGTTTACTTTGCCTGGTAATGAATTAACAGATGCATTCGAGTGTCTAAATATGGATTAACATCAATTAATTTTCAATTAAGTGATTGTAATCAAATAGACAAACTTTACCTTATTTCGTTGTTTTTTATCACAACCTCGCTTTAGGAACTATTTCAAATCAATGCGGGAAAGTCTGAACCCAGTTACTCGTGACGTGACGCCGCAATGCAACGATGCTCATGACCCGCCAGGAGGCACCATAAGAACATCAGAAAATGAGGGAAGCTGCATGAGGCCGCCAGGCGTACACGTGGCAGTCCCTGTATGAGTAACGTTACTTAATTTCTTCTGTCATCCCCATCCATAAATTAATCCAATCCTCTAAAGCTTCCTATTGACGCACCACTAACAACATGATTACCGAGTCCGCTCCATTCATCATCTGTTAGAGAACCAGTTCCTCTCATTTCTTTCCTAAACCTGAATTTTCAAGCTTAGACCCATTTCCTGTGGTCCTATCCTGGCTATTAATCCTAAGAACTTTGCTCATGTCCCCGTTGTTGTAATTCCTATACCATTTAAATACTTCTATCAGTTCCCCTCTTAACCGACTCCATTAATTTACCTACAATTGAAGTCTAGCGGGCGGGCCTATAATTATACATTAGAGTTTTATCTCCCTTCTTAGATATGGAGCGGCTCCCTCACATACAGCTACAGTGAATCACATCGAGTCGTCTTCCGAGTTTTTTTCCTCTCCACTTGGCAAAATAATCATATAACATGAACAACTGAGTACAATGACTTCGAAACCTTTGACTTGCCTAAGTATACTATAACGGGTCACTCGATCCTTTTTAGTCTGGCATCAGTGCATGTTTTTTTTTTTTTTTTCATATAAGAGGGGAAAGCTGGCCAAGTGCTTGGCAGGTTTCCCACGCCGCTTGTGTTCCCGTGCTGGTGGTGGTGAGCGTGCAATGCCGCTTGTGTTACCGCGGTGGTGGTGAGGGTGCAATGCCGCGTTGCTGGTAAGAGACACTGGCCACAGTAGCTTCACAATGCGTGTCCCACCAGTCTTATTTTTGTCTCTCAGGATCACAACTTCGTGCCGCGTGACCCATAAAGGCAATCCCTTTGCAGGGTGAGGACGCGAGTCTCTGAAGATTCTGAACCACATAGACGATAAATGCAACGAGATAAAACTTCAACTAAGGAAGTCAGTAAGAAACTTAGGTGGCTAAAGCTAAGCTGCCTTTGAACTATGGAACTTTTTCCTTTATTCTTTTTCTTCTTTTCTTCTTCATTTTTCTGAATTGTTGATAGCTATAATGGTAGCACGCAAACTCCGTGTTGTTGAGTCTCTCGTGGTCGTCTTTTTATAATCACAAGGAGTCTTTGAGCAGTCACGAGGGAAGACATGAGAGCGACGCGATCTCACACGATTCCGTAAGTGTGTGTGTGTGTGTGTGTGTGTGTGTGTGTGTGTGTGTGTGTGTTGCTGAGGATCAATCGTTTCGTAATTAGCTTGAAAGTCTTCTTACATACGTTAAGAAAAAATAAAACTTGGGTGATAAAAGAGTTCTTCTTATCAAATTATACCCAGAGCCTCCACTGTTCATCTGGGTTTACTTACGAAAACTTTCTAATTGATTACAAGATAGTTCTCTCGATATTGAAAAAAAGGGGGAACTAAAGAAAGTATGAAATCAATTTAAATCCAAAAACACAAAAAGTAGACGCATTTAGAAGCCTTGCCAGGACCAAGGCTTATCACACAAATTCACGAGAGTAAAGACCAAATAACATCATCTTTATCATATTTTTGTCATTTTCTATTTTCAATACTACTTTTCTTAGTTTTTGTTTGTAGTTCCTCAGAATAATAATGCAGATCACAATCACGTACATAGATTGTAGTGAATGTTAGTATCACAGAATACAAGAGTGAGAGTACTACTGACAAGACCACATCATCTACACAAACAACACCACGCGTGATCACTTCTTGGGATTGAGACGAGCTAAGTCAATGTTTGTTTGGACTCCGACGAGATGGCACACAGTTTTTGACCCGAGTGTTATGTTGGTCCTTTTCTTTCCGTCTGTTAAAACTTTGGTCCTGTTATCGTTCTAGGGGACTTTTCTTGATGAGGTTCCAACGCCGCACCACTCACGGCTCGAGATAACAAAAAGTACAGTACTTCTTTGAGAACCGTGGATGTGATACTTCATTTGACTGTTGGTGTTTAGTAATGCCAGCGAGAAACTAACCAACTAGTGCAGTACCTTGTTATAGTAGCAAAAAATGGCCTCCAACCAAAAAATATTTTTTCTCTCTCTCTCTCTCTCTCTCTCTCTCTCTCTCATGAAATATTTCCAGTAGGACGCATCGAGGTAGAACGCAAAAATGTCATGTCAGCACTTCTAATGTAATCGACTGTGGTAGATAAAGGAAACAAAGGAAAGTCATCTTCTGGAGTGTCCGTGCTTTTTTATTCCCTCTACGTGCAATTAACTGGAATCGTCGCTTCTCGGTAGTCTTGCACGTGGCCCGAGCCTCCCTTCAGGCTTGACCACGTATCTGTTTGTATTTGTATTCTTCTGTTCCCGATTGTCCCTCCCCATTCCCCATTCGGATCAACTTTGGGTAGAACCCTTCTCCGTGTATCATGGCTATCAAAATTCATACGGTAAAGTTAAACTCCCTATCTACTCCTTTAGTTTTTCCTTCCTGTGACTTGAGACGTTTTAAAAGGGAGGTTTCAAAATATTCATCCTTTAATTCTGGATGAACCTTTTGACTCTTCTTCTCGGACTGGCTCTTTCAACAAGCCTTTCTTTCTTTCTTTTTGTTCCTTCTCATTAAATTGGCCAAACTTTTTCTTTCACTTATAGTACACTCTCATAGCAATCATAAATGATACATCAAGTGAATGTTACTCTAATATTTTATGATTCCGTATTCACATCCACTTGTATTTATTTTCCGCTCCGAAAGATTTGTCAACATATCAAAGATTTTTTTCATTGAAGGAACCGCTTAACCCTCATGACATGCGATACAAAGGCTTTACTTTATGAATGATGTGTAACTTTTCTTTTTGCAGCGAGTACCACCGCCTCAGCAGAGGCTGTGCTGCAGTGGATCTCGTTGCATCAAGATGAAATTTGAGGCACTGATTGCAAGTAATGTATTTTTTGTTTTAGTACAATTTTCTCACTGAAAGAATCGAGCAAATTTACTTAACACTTACCAGAAGTAGTGATAACAGTTACATTTCTTGTATGGACGTTGATGGCGAGAACATCCGATGGAAGTTGTAATGTTTTGTTTGCATTGACAAACTGTAGCTTTTGTCACGGAACTGTTGTTGGGCCTAGTAATGGCTAACGACTCATGACTTGCTGCACATAAGACGGGTTCACACGTGCCTAAGCGGGTAGAGAAGCCAGCCACAAAACAAAACAGACATGTTTGTCTTGTCCAGTGAGGCAGTGACTCCAGCCGCTAGCAGCTTTGTTTACACTATGACGTCACAGAAGGTTTAAACATGTTGGTGTCCAGAGGCAAAGAGGAAGATGTTGGACAGTTAGAGCTAGTGAGGGATAAATGGCATGTCTGGGAGCCGAAAAAATGAGTAGTACAGCAAAAAAAGCCTACGTAGAACTACATTCGATGAAATTGCTGCCCCTGTCACTGCCACTCCGATGATTTGTTTCCGTCACTGCGTGGTGTTGTTGGAGGTGAGGATTGAATACTTGTGATGATTTAATTTAATCGCAATCGTGCATAGTCTTTTGTTAAGATGAACACACTTCTTATAAGAAATGTTGGCCAACCAGCCGATACTTCCCAACCGTTATGTGTGAACGCGTTCCGGTTAGCAGGATCTTGGCGATACCTCAAGCGGCTAGCATTTTCAGCCGCATATTGAATCTGGCTGGTTGGCGAAAAGTGGATGCAAACAAACAGTTACCCAATAAAATGTCTTCCTCCGGTGACGACCAAATTAAATCATTACAAGTATTCAATCCTCCCCTGCGACAACACCCTGCAGTGAGGGAAGCAGTCATCGGAGAGTGGCAGCTGTCTCATCGAACGCTTATTTGCTTTTTTTTTTTTTTTTTTTCCTGTAGAAATTACTTTTAAAGTCCCAGATATACCGTTTTTTCCTCACCAACTCCAAAAATCTCTACATCGACACCATATTTTCAAACCTTTCTCCGTGACGTCACAACGTAAACAAAGTAGCAAGTCGACTGAACAAGAATAAGATGTTCTTGTTTTGCGACTGGCTTTTCCAGTCGCAAATGACGTGAATCTGCCTTGCTATTCATCAGCATTAGGGTCAAGGCTAGCTGAATTCGCCTAACGCTTTTTTTTTTTTTTTTTTTTTTTTGTGGTCATGGCCTTTTAATACAGACACTGAAGAGAAGCCCAAACGGGCCCAAGAGGCTAGCTAAGAAGCTAAACAAGCACTGCAGTGATATCAGAATCAAGACAAATAATCTTATAAGTTCAAGATTATATTCAAATGTTCGTAACTATATTTTTATCTAAGCAAGTTTGAAATTCACTTGCAGTAAAAAAAAAAAAAAAAAAAATTAGACAATCTACCTTACAAAAATGTTTATATGTACAGAATTACAGGCAATCCTCGCATCTGATTTGAATGAGCACTACATTGCTACATAGCTTGTGCACAAGTTTGGAACACCTTGCTATAGTGAGTCTGTCCAAGCAAGAGCTTTCAGCATGTCTAGGTAACCCTGTTTTGATAAGTGTCATCACTGGGAATTACGTGTTAGATGATGTAGTGGTTATGAATGGATCAGCAAATGCTGGATGCTTTAGATATGGAAGAGACTTAATTTGGAGTGAGGGTTAGCAGTATGAAAAGTAAGGTAATGTTTATTAATAGGTCAGAGGACGAAAGTAGTATGAAGAACTGAAGTGAATGAACTGAATCCTGCCAAAGGGATGTGCATGAGTACGAATGGGTGTGAAAAAGAAAATTATGGAAAAATGAGCTTGGTGAAACATTGTGGGCTGATATGGAAATGCTTCAGTTTATTTCTGAAAGTTGAGTAACTTGCAAAATTAATTTCACCATGCTAGACCTGTAAGCTAAAGTCCATTACACCTCTTGAGCAGCAACATAACACTCGCAACACCATTACCACTGGAAAATTTTAAGCTTATTAAGCATTTCCTGTGATTAATTGTTCTGATGTCTGGCATCCTTTCAGTTTGAGCTTCATCATCTTGAGGAGTTCAAGCGCTTAATTGGTCATGATGCTACAAGTGTCTCGGGATCATTGTTGAACCATGCTTTGGATCAATGACTCCTGTAAGAGAGAGAGAGAGAGAGAGAGAGAGAGAGAGAGAGAGAGAGAGAGAGAGAGAGAGAGAGAGAGAGAGAGAGAGAGAGAGAGAGAGAGAGAGAGAGAGAGAGAGAGAGAGAGAGAGAGAGAGAGAGAGAGAGAGAGAGAGAGAGAGAGAGAGACATAACCTCTACACTGTTTACATGTAAGCCTCTACATCTGGCATGCCACGTTCCCTCCAGAAAGTTTCACAGCCTCGTCCATCCTTTCATTCGTCTCTGGTCACCACCTTCATTCCCTTTGTCTTCACTCTCTCCTCTTTCATTAATAAATATGTACAATACATGTATTAAGCTCTAACTGGCATAATCTTTGCAGTTTCTCTATCATCGGTAATTCCTTGCTTCACATACATACAATGTACATTAGCTCAAGAGATCACCACCCCAACCTCCACCATATTGCCTTGCATACATTGGATATTCTTTCTCCTCGTGCCATTCCATAATACAAGATTAGACTTGAAAGAATAGATGATGCAAGAATAGCAAGAAAAGTGTATCTGGAGTGAAAGTAGCATATAGAGAAGAGTGCATAAGAATTAGAGAAGAGTGGGTTACAAGTTTTGTGGGAAATGAGAATGGCTGGGAGAAATCAAAATTCATATGAATGGATTGTAGCGAGGAGGAGGTAGAGTGAGAACTGAATAAGATCCAAAAAAATGACTGAGATAAGTGAAGTGTGAGACTGAGAATGAGATGGAACGAAAGAACACACTGGAATAGGTAGGCAGAGCAACAAGAATACAATAATGTATGAAGGCTGGTATGATGGAAGATTGGATTTCGATTTCTTCCAAACAAGGAAAGTATATTGTATGAGAAGGCAAGGAATTATAGCCGTCTGGAGTTTACAAGATTTCCAAAGGTAGTTATTGTTAATAATATCCTTTGCAGTGCCATTGCATATTGAGTTACTCTTTCTCAAGAGTTTGACGCTGTTAATTTAGATTTACTCAGGGTTTTGGATAGATCTTATATAACTAGTTCTTAAGAAAAAGGTTGGGAGCTCATTACTGTAGTGTCAAGGATGGGCTTATTTTTTTTCATTTGCTGATTCACCTGTATCTACCAAAAAAATCAAGCTTGTTAAATCAAGTGTTGCTGCTTATCTTTTGATTTATTACAGACAGGTACATAAATAGATTTTGCAAGTTTAGTCAAATGCACTTCCTAATTAATTGTAAGGCACCCTATGTATGATATATGAACAAAAATAACCAGTGGCTTTGAGTAATTGAGTAAAAAGATAGTTTTCAAGTACGAGTTTATTTTATTAATATAGGAAAATACGTTTGACAGGCGAAGAAGGATATAACTGCACAGGACAACTTAAGTCATCATCCTGTACAAGTTTATTTTCTTATTTGCTAAAAACAAAAAAAAAAACAGCATTTTAAAATCAATGCAGTAGAGCCTGCTTATAAAAATACATTTATTGGATGAATAGAAAGAGGTAAAAAAGCCATTACCTAACTTAAAAGTAATCAACATAATTCCTCAAGCATCATCAGCCTATCAAGCAGAGCAAGTTACCTGGAAATGTATACGTATATTATATACCCACTAAATGCCAGGCAGTTAACACGCTCCAGAGGCTCCTTAGACAAATGAGATTGAGTTGTATATATACCAGGTAGTATCACATTATCCTCCTGCTGTGGAACACATGCCAATATGCTCCTTTCACAAGTATACACCCCCTCCCCTCCCCTCAACATTCCTTCTAGAAAGAGAACCCTCCCTCAGGCATGTTGTTCACGGCAGAGAAATCATATGCCTGGCCATTGGTGGTACTGCTCACTACTACCTCTGCATCCCCCTCAGTGCTGAAGTACTTCACAATAATATCCAGAGCCTTCTTGTATACCGACTCATTCTCGTGTTGCTGAAGTGCTTCAATCTTGTCTAGCCCACCACATTCCTCAATCAACTGTCCTAGCCGATCAACTTCATTAATCTTCCCTGCAGTCTGAAAGTAAAGAAACAACATGACCTTTCCTGATCAAGATTCAACAGTGCTGGGCACCACGATAATCTTGCACATCAAAATATGCAATATTAGGGAAAATCTTTCATAAAATCCTATTACAATGAAAAAGTTCATCCTTTAGTAGGAACTGGAGAAGAATGAGAAATAACTTCACATATGAGAATAGATAATTTTAGGAGCTAGGCACCTTGATCTAATAAAAAGCCAGTGTGAATGGGGTAACCTCCCAGTGTTGTGTTCTATAACATACCTGAAGTATGTTGGAGAGACCGTCCAGCACCACCAGCACAGTCTTGGCCTCTTTTGCATCAAGCATGTTACAGAAAGGTCGCAGCACACCCTGGCTCACAAGTTCAATGATCTGCTCCGTTGATCCACCAGAAGTAAAGTTTGTAACCACCCAAACAGCCTCCTTCTGGGCCTTGAAGTCTCCCTGCACAGAAAAGATAAAAATAGTATTTTTAATTGCATTGTTGCAGAGTGGATAGGACAAATTAAGTTCAATAATCACAGGTGGGCTTGTTTCTCATGGCATTACTACATTTCATCCCTAAGGCTCACTTCACACCTAGTTTTTACCCATCCTTAAGACTTTATAAACAAGTTAAATGAGATTTCACACTCGCCAGCAGTGTAATTATCATGCGGGACAGGTATATACATACACCCACACAATTTATCCCTCTGCAGCAGTGGTAAATCTTTGACAAAGAGAGAGAGAGAGAGAGAGAGAGAGAGAGAGAGAGAGAGAGAGAGAGAGAGAGAGAGAGAGAGACATACCTTATCCAGAACCTCACAGATGGGTAGGACAAGCCCACAATCAATGACAGCCTGTATTTGGTCCACATTTCCTGCAGTAATGTTGGAGATGGTCCAGGCAGCTTCTTTAACAATATTGTTACGACTGTGTTTCAGCAGCTTGGGGAACACTGGCAATGCACCAGCCTTTATAACTACATCCGTCTGAAGAAGTTTACAAATACTAGTAAATATGTGATCTCTACTGAAGCTATCTCATCCTCCTTTGTTATCCTCATTAATAAAATTGTCATCATTCTATATTCAGGATGTGAACATCATGTAATCATGTAATTAATATCAAGTGTGTAACAAAGCAATGCTGTGTATCCACCACGTACCTGAATGTCATTTCCTGTCACAATGTTTCCAATTGCCCTGAGTGCCGGAGTCACCACTGGCAGGTCATCACAGTTCAGCAGCTCCACCAAGCGTGGCACAACACCTGCATCCACCACCTCCTGGATCTTCTCGTTGGTTCCGTCAGTAAGGTAGGAGAGAGCCCAGCAGGCATCACCTGCAAACCAAACACCAATAATCATACTGACCCCATTTCAAAGCACTAATACAGGATGGAGCACACTTAAAAAAAAACTTACAAAAGTGACGAGTACAAGATTTGGTTTGAAAGCATGAATGATGCAAGAATAATAATCTGTGGAATGAAATTGGCAGTAAGGAAAAGATTAAAAGTTGTGCGGAGGGATGGGGATGAGAGATGGCTGGAAGAAATCAATACAAGCATGAATAGATCATGACTAGAGGCAGATTGGGAACTGAATGGGATGCAAGAATGTGGGAGGAAGATAAGAGACAAATATGAACTACTGGGAGAATATGGAATGAAAGTATATTCTGGAAAGGACAGGGAGAAAGATACCTTGACTTAGTAGATAGTATGATAGAAGGTGGTACCTTTTCAGAGCTACTGTATTGATGAGAATGCAATGAATTAGACCGTCTCAGTTACATACAAACAGTGGACCTCATAGGGTACATAAATTAGTAGTTACTATGTATCAAATCTAAGACAAAGAGGTACCATGCAAACTCACCTTGTACTTCCTTGTCAACATGGCAGATAAGATGGCTGAGGGCAGGTAGGCACTGCTTCACCACTTCAAAAGGAGGAGATGGGTTCTTATTTCTACACAGGTTACTCAGTGTCCACGTCACATTACGCAGGAAGGAATGCTGCAGAACAATTTTAAACAGTGAGACATCCTGTACAACTATTGCACTACAAAAATGTTCATACACAACTAACAAATTCAACTATTCATTTTATTACCTACATTTATAGTATCATACTTGAAACAAATTAAGTTAATCAAAATTGTACTTACCCACCCAAAAAAAAGTATAGTCTGACCATTTTATGAAGATTGTTTAGGTATTGGTTTTTTAGGGATTTCCCGGCCTGCAGTGCTGCCAAACTTTGTGCTTGGCAAATTATGGAATTAGAGCCTGTCAGTGAGAACCTTGCCTCCCACCCCACACACTACCTACCTACCTCTCTCTCTTACATATAGAATTTACATTTCATGCAAATATAGTTCTATCAGATCTATACTTGCTTATGAATTATTAAAATTTGAGAAAAGAATCTGTCTGTCAGTCTGTCAAGCTCCCCCCCACTCTTCTATCCTGGCTGGTAGTGGGAGAGAAAGTGACCCATGGATTAACAGTCTCTGATGTGTGACCTCACTGTTACCCAAAGGGATATGACAACACTGTCACGTATTATTGTTTGCAAAAACCATGCAAAATATACTTAAAAATAAACATAGATTACACTACTTGCCTTTTTCAAGCATCACAATGTAGATACACCACCACCATTCAATTTTGAAGTATTAAGTACCTGACTTGAGGTGCTTATTGGTACAAGTGTGATAGCACCACAGGCTGGGAAATCCCCCCAAAAATGCAACACCTAAATAATCTTCATAAAATGATAAGACTATAGGTATGTCTCAGCCACTCAGGACAGTTTAGAGGGAATATCATTTTGGTATGTAGATATTAGTAACAGTTCAAGCCTGGCACACACGATTACTTACTTCTGTATCTGGTCCAATAAGTTCCAGCAGGGGCTGAACAATACCAGCTTTTATAACAAAGTCTCTGAGCTTGGGGCCATCACCAGCAATATTTCCCAGCGCCCACACTGCTTGCTCCGCCACATTGGTGTGTGGTGAACGCAGCAGCTTCACAAAGGATACTACTGCACCTGATGCTGAAGAAAATACATAGAATTTAGTAATCACTTAAACTTTGAAATGTATTACCTCCTGATAATTGCCATTATTCATAGTAGTTAGTATTATACAACAACACTTATGATGTTGAAGTATAGACAACTTATATTTTCATTATTAAAGGAGCAGTAACAAAAATCTACATGCAAGATGAAATTTCAGATGCGTGATAAAAACATTACATACTTGCTACCGCTTGAGTTTGCAGTCCAGTGCCAGAAGCTATGTTGGTGAGGGCCCATGCTGCTTCAAACTGTAAAGCTGGGCTGTGGAGACAAAAGTCCAGTTGTTACTAATGGTAAACAACCCAAGCTACATCTAAACTATAAGGTTGCTTCAGAAGCACGTTATAATCAAGGGTGGTGACAGCCACTCCACGCCCCACCAGCCACAACACAGAACGTGCATGGCCAGGGCAGCAGCAGAGCACTTATCAACCATCAGATGACGCGCATGTGCTATGATGATCATCATTTAGAAAGTGCAATATCTAAATACACCTAGCTTCACCCCTTCCCCACACAAACTGTTAATGACCTCCAGATTTAAAATTCACATTTACTCAATCAATTGTTGTACTTGCCAAGGGTGGGAAAGGGGGCGAAGGGCATGGGGGAGATGGGATACAAAATTAACCACAAAGCAACTGATTACGGGATTGAAAAGTTGACCACTATGTGAAGAACAGCCATTAGTGGAGGGTCTAGGTCTTCCAAGTAATGTAAAGAGAAAGTTCACACAACACAAACTAATAATATTCCTATTAGTCTGTAACAAAAAAAAAAAAAAGTACTAGTAACAGTAGTATTAACCCGTACAGCATCAGCAGATCAGAGACTGATTTTGCCAGTGCTGGCCACATCATGGAATTTTCTTTCTTTTTGCTAAACCAGTCTCAAATAATGTGAGACAAATGAAAATGACAGTCATTCTTCCCAGAACTGACTGGAAGTGTTATTAATTGGTGCGAGATGTTATGCGCTAAGGTTAGCGACTTAGCAAAGCCTTATGTGACTAGTTTATTCGCTTCCTCGTTTCTCACCAGTCGATCCCAGAGTTGGACACATGCATAATATTGTTCCTGAGTTGAAAGAAAAACATGTCATGTTTTGCTGTTTGGGAGTGTTTGTGGCTAAAAATAGACACGAGATATCGTGAGAGTGTGTTTCCTTTCGCGGTGCAAATATTTTCCGAGTAATATGAAATTGGTTTTCCTTATAACAAAGCGATTGGAAAATTCTTATTTATGTCTCTCATACAAAGTTTTCACTACCACAATATAACAATTACCAAAAACATCTGAAATGGTAGGAGTAAGTAATGGAAATTACGCTGCGTTCATATTAGCGGAGTTGAGGCGTCAGTTTCCCGCTACACCGAGCTGAAGGCAGCAGAAACTGCTAAAGTTCAGATATGTAATAAATAAATACAGGAAGCATTCATGTTAGTAGGGACGAGGAGGCAGCATGAGCAATGTCTACAGTGCATGATGGCAGTATAATGGTAGGTTTTGAGGACGCAATACCTCTGAAAACACAAGGAAGCTCACCGACATCTCATACGTCTCTGACGTCCGGTTCGCTCAGAGTAGCCAACGTATCTCGTACATCTCTGACGCTGTACGGGTTAATGAATGAAAGACTGAGTGCCATATCCACAAGTGCCAAGGAGAGCAAAACCTTATCTCCATTGTGTTGCAATTGTGGTCAGTTAACGACATTGAAAAATAGACCCTTTCCATAAAAATGTGTCTATAGACCAGACCAGATCATATTATCTAATCACTCCAGGCCCATGGTCATTTCTACAACAAATTAATGTTTATCTTATCTCACGCAAATTTTAAAAAACTTACTTGTCAGCCCGCTCCAAGAAACCAACAAGAGGGTGCACCAGCCCAGCCTCCAGGATGGCATCGATAGGTGGGCTGCGTTCTCTTGATAGCATTTTTCTTGCTCCCTGTGTTGCCATAAGCTGGGTGCTGCTGTCATTGCTTGTAATACCATTGATGATCTCCTCCAGACTTAGGGATGGACCCTGTAACACATCACATGCTTGTTGGCACAATGCATATATTGAAATGAGCACAGGCTTGGTCATCATATGCACAAATTATATCAAAACATCCATATTGAAATACACTATATAAACCCACTAGATTTTTCATCGGCAAATAACACACATACAAAGATGTGTGTGTGAGAGAGAGAGAGAGAGAGAGAGAGAGAGAGAGAGAGAGAGAGAGAGAGAGAGAGAGAGAAAATGCCTTTATGCTTTAGGAGCAGGATTAGGAAGCAGTTACAGGCAGCAACCTACAGATGCATTCTGTTCCTGGAGGGGTGAACCGGGATCATCAAGCGTGACATTTCTCCTCTTCAGCAGCTGGTCATCTTTCTTGGCTTTGCGAAGTTCTATGCTTGTTTCCTGCCGCCGCCGCCGCATCTCCTGCAGGATGCATCACACATTACAGCAAGGTGGTGATGAAAACACACCAATCCAACTATTAATCATGTAACTTATTATGATACTATGTTCATGCATTACCTCTTGATAAAACTTCTGTATACCTAACTCCATCATCCTTGGCCACACTGCCACACTAACCTCCATGTCTTTGCCAGCATTCTTGAAGCTCTTGAGGCGGTTGGGCCCGGGGCTGCCATCTCGGGCAGCAGCCGGAGCTGGCATTCTGCTTGAGGAATCCAGGCTAGCGGTTGTGTGAAAACTGTGGTTGTAGCCAAATTCTGTTCCTCCCAGGTCGCCTGCAAAATAATTACATCACTGACAATAAGGTGAAACAAATTGTAAGATCCTGTAGGCTAATATAACTGACTCAAATGTTAGTTTAAGATTTCATCACTTACCCAAGGAATTGTGACTAATTGAACCAAAACAAATAAAAACAGCAAAAATTGAAATAGATAATTTCCTTTTCCTATCATGGGATGTCTTCCACAGTAATCTTTTTTCCTCCCCCACCAATCAGCATGGCTTTTCTTAGCCTTCTCATCATAGATTCTAATTCATTGTGATTTCAACCCTACATATACCTGTTGCAAAATGTTTATAACCCTGACATGTCAACACTGGGATGCAATGCACAGCAAGCACCAAGTGCAAAATGAATGAGTGATTTAGTTTGAGCATACAGACACTGACCAAGAAAACTAATATAGAATAAGTCTAGCTAACTAGTGCTTTGTGGAAAACGGACTTGATTTGAATCTGTATATTCAAGATGTCTGCAGCATCTATTATTTACACTGCTTTGCCAGATTTCAAAAAGAGAAACAAGGTGTCAATATTAATAATTTCTTAATACTGCCAGTCAGGTTAGGTTAATTTGCTTTAGATCAGTTTACTCTGAGGAAGATGTCTCAGCAGTGAGCTCCACCTCAACTAGGTAACATTTTGTTATAGACAAGTTTGACAAGGTTGGCATAGCCAGCAGTGGCCCTGAGTACTCTCCACAGCTGTAACAGTCCAAATTTTGGACTGTTAATTCTGTGGTTCTTTGTGATGAAACTATTTTCTTCAAGTACTTTCAGTGTCTCATTATTTGGTCAGTTTTGTATTATTAATCTTGTGTTTTCGTCATTAAACAGTACTTTCTGATGGAACAGTGTGCATCTTTTGAGGGAAGAGGGAAGGGAGAATACATATTGTGATGGAAATGAGGATTCATAAAAAAAAAAAAAAAAAAAAAAAATATATATATATATATATATATATATATATATATATATATATATATATATATATATATATATAGTGTCATTTCAGTGAGTATGGTGAAAACCTTGCTTCTCTGGAATACGAGTCATATCCAAAGCATGCCACTGCCTCCTAGGGTTTGTATAGACTGGTATGATCCAAGTGCATGTTGGAACCACTACTAAAGGTCATCACTATCAGCTGAAATATTATAAGTGACAATAACAGCTGAAATATTATAAGTGACAATAACAGCTGAAATCATATATGTGACAAAAACAGTTGAAATAGTATTAGTGACAATAACAGTAACACTAATGATAACTATAAATCTTAAAGAAAAACAACAGGCACTTCTGATAACAGACCAGCAGTACTAGTACTATAGCAATGGCAGGAAAAATAATTGCAAGATAGCATAGTCAGTGATTGAGAAAATACACTAACTACAATTTTTTATGGTTTTTGAAGGGGGAAAACAAATAAATATTAAAAAATAAATTAAATATTAAAAATCTGCTAGAGGTGTACCTAAAATGGCATAAACAATATTTTACCCAATCTTTGCAAGTGACGAATTACACTTCAAGTCTAGTCTGTCCACAGATGGGTCGTAGTGACAGCCAACTTCCACTTTTCTGATTTGTCTTAGTGTTAGAAACAAGACATTAACAGATTTTAGTGAATGATGGCAAGGATAGCTGGTTCATACTGTAAATAACAATATATATATATATATATATATATATATATATATATATATATATATATATATATATATATATATATATAAATTGCGCTTTCCCCTTCATGTAACTAAAAAATACTTCTAATTGAAATAATTAGACTGAAGACAAATATCACTCAGTCTGACCATCAGTGGACAGACAGAACATGAATGACTCACCACATCTGCTACAAAGGACATGAACAAGACCGGTTGATAAGCCTTGTATCACGGGCTTGGCCCTGCCAAGCCATACGTTTTATAGTAGTGCATTTTGTAAACAGGTCTGTAGCCAGAATTTCAGTTCTGGGGAAATCATTAGCTAATTCAAAATGTAATCCCACTTTTTTCAGGCTATATGCTCTTAATTATAGTTTATGGCTTGCTGATGAAGTGATCATTCAGTATTATATAAGGCTAATGTCTATAGATTTGTGGAAATCCACTTGTCTCCTCTGGATGCAGGATTGCCTGTGTGCCATTTATGATTTGATTTTCCTGCCTTTATCACTGAAATAAAGCAATTATTAAAACCCATTTGAGTTTTAAATATTTATAGAAAATGCATAAAAAAACTATAATGGCCTCGAAGACTTACGATATCTGATTCTGATCAGTGTAGTGTACTACCTAGCCACAGTAGAAATTGTATGGATATATTATATAGCTGTACTAACAGTAATGAAGTACAGCACAAGCAGTATACAAGTACAGCAGCACCATTACCTCTTCCGTAATGGTTAAGCACGTCGACCAGGATGTAATCACCAATGCTAGAGATAAAGTTCTGAGGCTTGTGCACCAACCTTACCACATCAATCCTAAATAAATGTACGGAATATATACAATGCGGAATTAAATAGTACACACTAAAAGAACAAAAAAGTATGCAATACTAACCTCGGAAAGGATGACTTCACAATGAAAGGTATTAGTAATACTTTATTAACCAATTATTATTTCTGAGTATGGGTTTTGAAAGAAACTTCGTTTTTTTTTCCCTGGAAAGTCAACATTTTTTTCCACTAATCATCTCACCTTAAAGAGGAAACTGGCTACTTCCAGTGAAAAGCAGACATCAGAACGAATCAAACCAGCAAAACACCATATACTTTTGACTCGGGAACAAATACCGGAACTAATCTACACTAACTTAAAAAACGATAAAGAACCAAACTGAACATGTGGCAGTGTAACAATAAAAGCTTGGGACGGGCCTAACAATCTCTCTAGCTAACGTAAGCACCTTGGAGAAAGAAATACCACAAATTATAACTACGATTTTCAGCTATATAATTATTTTCCAAGAGTTAAGGCCACTCAAGTGCATATACAAGTAACAAAGCATAAAACAGCAAACGAGACAGGAATACGTTAAAGATACGCATTACCGGTAACACTTCAAACAGATAACCATCCTTGCCCATCCACTGCACACCACGTTACCTAACCACCACAGGGGGTGATGTGGAGCGTAATTATGCTAAGTGCAGACTACCAATTATGAAGTGCTTGTCAGACCAGTACCTGACTATCAGCTACCACAGTGACGCCGCGAGCGACTCAAAATGGCTTACCCGCGGTTCAGGTGGCAACAAATAAAGCAGGGAGCAAAGAAATACAAGCAATAAATTTGTACCGTTAGATATCAAACCACGTGTTACCCAAAGTATGTTTAAACACGTCCCCATGGCCGCAGCGTAACCCTTAACCCTTAAAATACAAGGGGGAATGAAGCGGATGCAGGAAACAAGGCGCCAGATGAAGAAATCTCTGGAAAATAAAAAGCTAGAAAAATCCGGTGTCCTGTCCCTCACTGGATGGCCGCGTGGTACCTTATTTCACCCTCCCCTGTGCCTCCCTGCCTCATTACGCCCTCTTCGCTGTCTCCCACACATGCTTACCAAATGCGCGGCCCAGTAGGAACTTGAATTATTGGTGTTGAGTAGAAATATGAAGCGTGAGAGGAGGAACGGCGGCGCACGACCTGTCTCTACTGAGTCTTCGGGTCCACTGGCCTTTGTCTGCTTCTCTCTCCCGCCTGGTCCTCTGCTCTGCTCCGCTCCTCGCGCCGTGATTGGTGCATTACATTCCTTTCCAGCTCTCCGATTGGTCCACGGGTTTTAATTGTCTCCTCTTATCCCATTGGCCCATTCAAACTAATCTAGTACCCTCATGGTACCATTCATCACAGTGTTACAGGGTATTTTAGGGAGTGACTAGTTATGCTTTGATTATTTTATGATGGTGCATGAGCTGTGCGTGAACATGTGTGGCCTAAAAGAGTTGGCTATCTTGCTACGAACTTGTGCTTTTGAAAGATGTCTCCTGATTGGTTGAAAATTTAAATGTCCAAGTCACATGTGTTTCTTCTCCCTAAACTCCTCTCATTGACCAACCAAGAGTGTTACTGAATGATACTGATGTTTTGTCAACTCTCATTCATCTATTGTATCATAAGACATGCCTAGAACTGATCTTGGCTATGAAGAAATGGCCCAAATGAGTGTTGTTAAATGCACCTCCACCGTGACGTCACGTTGCCATGACGACGCGCGGGATTACGAATTGATGGACTTTAAACTGGTATCCACTTCCCTTTAATGCAATGGAATGTCAATAATTCTGGTGCCTATACCGCACTATTTCACTCAGCATTCTCGCAATATCACTCACAATTATCCATTACTTTCTGTTTCCTTCATCATCCTCATTTATCCACTTGTTATCTTCCTTCACGTTCGCTTTTAACAAAATCACACATCAAATAACTTGCAATCTTAGTTTATGATGGGAAATACAACTTAGAGGAAATAATAAATGGTCGCTACAGTACCTGAAAGCATGGAAAAGATATTGCTGCCTTGTGTGCATGTGGTAGATAGTTAAAACACGAGGATAAATATAAGTAAACGCGCTACACAAATCATGACGAAGAAAACGCCACTGTGATGACGTCAAACTGCAATGTCCTTCACTCGCCTAAAGCTGAACGTCGCTTTTTACTTGACTGGTTCTTATTTTTAGGGTTTTTGTTCGGAGACGTTTGTGTGTGTGTGTGTGTGTGTGTGTGTGTGTGTGTGTGTGTGTGCTCCCGTGCTTGGAAATAGGAACAATTTTGAGAATTCTCTCTCTCTCTCTCTCTCTCTCTCTCTCTCTCTCTCTCTCTCTCTCTCTCTCTCAGTAAGTAAGTATAAATAAGTAAATAAGTAAGCAAGAAGTAAGTACGTAAGTAACAAATAGGAACATAACCAACACGCATACTTGTGCAAATAGTTTGAAATTTAATTTTCATCTCAAACAGCAAGGTTACGTCGCTGCCCTCAAACTTATACAATAAATCTTTCATATAATGTCGGATGTAGCAAAAGTTAGAAAATATTACTAAGTTTCGGGGAGCTGAAATATCCGTATTCAATTCCATTAATTATCTACAGTTCCTAAAGTAAATGTACGTTTCTCATAATTGGATGTGTAAGTTAGCAGGCAGTATAACCTACCAGACAATTCTTAGCTTGCCAAGTTGCCATTATTCAAAACCAGTCCAGAGGCCACAGGTGTAGGTGTTGAGTAAGCCATTGACCCATTCAACCCCCATTGTCGTGAGTCCTGCATCGGAGAATGTTGCGCGTCATTGCTAGCTTTGCCTCTCCCCGTGTCTCATGAAAAGACATTTGCTTGCCTCCCTGCTGTAATATAATCCTGCGTGGGCCACTGCTTACATGCACTGACACCTACGTACTTACAGCGGCCCTTGGTTCATAAATAATACTATACTCGTTACTTGACATGGTCTTTTTTTTTTTTTCCGGGCAAGATATACCGTCCCACGTAACATATGCAATGCGTATAATTTGAATTAACTGTCTGTTACAAGTTAAAGAATTTTACGTTAAGATAGCTACGTAAACGTTACACCACCAACGCTGTTGGTAAGCCGTTCCTCTCTATCTTTGTCCTTGCTTACCCCCTTTCATCCCCACTCTCCTATCCTCGTCTTACCAATATCCCCACCTCGTCTCCGGTATAGTGTCCTCCCCCTCGTGCTCTTGCCCCATCGGGCCCATCCCACTCTCCTCCATCTGTCCTTCCTCTCTCTCTCTCTCTCTCTCTCCACACTGTCTTCTTGCCTCAGCCTTTCTACATAATCACGCATTAGCTAAGTCATCAAGGATGTGTCACAGCATGACATATCTGGTTACGGTAGCGGGCAAGGGATATCTCTCTCTCTCTCTCTTCGTACAGTATATTTTAAGAACCATTATGCGACTCTCACGTTTACACCACTTCCTTACCACTGATGTCCTTGCAGAATACATAATGGGAGCGATGCTATTGCTACGACATTTTTCTTCTGGGTCTGAATGACATCATCGAAGGCCGGCTGGTGCAGGAGGCGGGGAATAGTGCGTGTATTAATAGCTCGAGGAAGGGCGATTTGCATATCCTGAGAGAGAGAGAGAGAGAGAGAGAGAGAGAGAGAGAGTAGGAAAAGACGCGGAATATCTTTTTGTTCTAAACCTGTGGCTTAAGCTTAATCTAATGATGCGCAGCAGGAATATACATATTGGCTGATGTGTAAAGTATTAGATTTACCTGACATTGACTATGCTTCTTTTTTCTAGTACAGTATGTCTATAATACATATAAGCAGGTCACATAGTCACTGATCACGTGTCAAGTTAATTTCAATGCATGAAAGTAAAAACGAGTATGAAATCCGCCCCCTAAAAAAAATAAATAAATAAGTAAATAGATAAAGATAAATAAAAAATAATAAGTAAATAAATAAAGCAGTGACATGTGCTGCAGGCAGTTATTACTTATGGTCATGACTCAATTTCTGGGGTACTATAGAAATATTAAGTATGTTGAGGGAAAATTATATTAATGGAGAAGTGTGTGTCATGGGTGGGGTGATGCTGGAGAAGGAAATGAGTAAAATTTATTTTGTTAGGATGTTTTGACGTGTGTGTGTTACTGAAATGAAGTATATGTAGTTCTGATAATAACATACCAGGAACAGGTTAACACTGTGGTGAAGAAATTAAGGGTGTACAGCTAGTTAAATAATACTATGAATCTGAAACATTAAGATAACAATAGGCCAAATTATGCCTGATTATCATAGATGAATAATTTCAGGCTTGGATGGATTTACATAATTTGAAAAAAGAAACAAAAGGACATATGTTGGATATGCTTATTTAGATCATAGTTTGAACATTTTCAGATGGAATAATTTACAAACAATGTCTTCCATCATGCTACTCCTGCTTCATCCTCTCTTTCTTAAAACTCGTATGTAAACAAATAAAGATCTTGTACTTCAAGAAATTTTATGTGAGGAAACTGCTCTTTGAGACAAGCAAACGTAAATTAGTACCAATGGACAAAAATTAAATGAGATACACAACTAAAAAGAGGAAAATAGAATCATGAACAGACTGAATAGTAATGCATGGGAAATTAAGAGAGCAAGGTGCCTGCATGTGGCTATGGACAAAATTTACTGTAGGATACAATAGGGGAGTGTAGGTGTAGTTGATAAGGTGGTGAGCGTGGGATTAGGCGGATGTCCATGCATAGGTTCTAACCCCACCACGTGCTGTGTTTAACGGTGTCATTTGTCGAGTGGTTTGAAGTTACCTACATGTCACCATGATACCCAGGCTCTAGGTGGAGGTGTAATTGCCTTATACCAAAGATGCACTTGGGTGGTGATATGGGCCCTAATATACCCATAAATAAAATTGCCTGTGCCACTAATGGGTGGAAGCTGGACAGTGCTTCCTATACTCTTCAGGTAAACCTACAGGTGCTATAGGCTATAACATAAAAAGTACTCTGATAATGATGACTGTGTGTGTGTGTGTGTGTGTGTGTGTGTGTGTGTAAAATACACTCATAGTAGTACACTTACATTTATTCATTATTATACACAAATATATAGGAAAATACATAAAATAATGTCTTATGCATAAGAAATAAAATAACTTTTAGACAAACTTTGTGACCAATTTTTTGTGAAACTGTACATACAATAAATTTCTGATAGCCTAAGAGAACTGTATTAAGCAGCAATGCTCTGAAATACAGCATGGCAGAGGAAAAAGCAAAATGTACCCCAAGAAAATTACAGAAGTAACTTTTTCATGCCTCGTATAACATTCCCCTCATGTATTTTTCTTATTATCAATGACCTTCATTAAGTTCAAAGGCAAGGCTCAGGAAAATTCTTATGACCTGCAGAGCACTTGGAGAGAGAGAGAGAGAGAGAGAGAGAGAGAGAGAGAGAGAGAGAGAGAGAGAGAGAGAGAGAGAGAGAGAGAGAGAGAGAGAGAGAGAGAGAGAGAGAGAGAGAATACTTAGTGGAGTAACAAATTGTATCCTTCCAGTCCTTCCTTGAATTATTAACACACACACGCACATACTTTGCTTGCTGATGGACATCCTCCCCACCCACCCTTCTGAAGCCTACCTACCCAAACTCAATCCTATGAGCTCTTGGGCTCCTATTTGATGATAGCAAATCTTCTTATGCTGTTAGGCTTTCTTCACAGATTCATAGGTGATGATGATGATAATGGCAATCTTGATGTGATGATGATGGTTATAATAATGATAATAATAATAATAATAATAATAATAATAATAATAATAATAATAATAATTGTAATGAGTTTATAAACATATACTTACTACATACACAAATACTAGTGCTGCTCTGCTCTGTGTTTTGTGAATGCATCCCAGCCTCTTAAAGTGTTGAAATTTCTCTTTGACAGTTCCTCTCCTTGCTGACTACTGCATGTAACAGTTCTGTATGTTGGTGTCTGGTGATCTACATGCCAGTGCTGCGAGCACTTGCACCATGGGACTCACATCTCATTAGCTCACTCACAGCCACTCTCAAGTGCAAATGTTTCAAACTACATCATTTGTGTTGGCTTGTTTTAATTTTTTGCATTAACTGCTAAGTTAATTCAAATCAAGAAATCAAGGGATCTACTCTAGTTTTTCCTCTCTAACATAAAAAGAACAATATGCATGTAATTTATATTTTTGAAGGATTACTTTTAGCTCACAATCTCCAGAAAGAGAATCACAAAACATGAACATGGCCAGAGATTGACACCACTGTTTCTGTGTGGTTTGGTAGGCAGGGGATGTCAGGTGCTGTGGTGGTGACCAAGAAACAAAGAATGCTGTTTTCCATGCCTCTCTCTGGTCCTCCAGAATATATGGCTTCCAAGGTCATGCCATAGTATGTGTTCAGTAAATCACATCCCACCAATTTAAAAATGAGACTTCTTTTTCTGGTACATAGATTGTAATATTGCAATGTGTTTTGAATAAATATGATAATTGCTTCTCAGTAATATCACGTACTACATTATTTTTTCACGAGTAGAGGAATCTCTCCTCAACAAGCCACAAACGCTCTCCCAATTGCCACAGAGTCTCCTAACAGCAAGGTAACAATCTCCTAACTGTTGTATAACAGTCTCCTAACGGCAAACAGCTAAGGATATTTCAAAATTAAACTTAATGCCACATATAGCTTCCCATAATTCACAGATCACAAAGGGTCTGAGCCACCAAGGATGCAGTTTACCAAAATAATACCCATGCCACCACTTAAAGAAACTTGCTGTGAGCTTCATGGATGGAATAATTCAAGAGTAAATACTGCACCCACACTTGATGAGGAATTTCCTCCATCACTCTGTGGCTCGACAAGCACTGCAGACCCTGTCTTTTGAGGCACAGCTTATGTTGTGGTCCTTCCTACACACTCTGTAAGGACTGCTGCACCAGGCTACCAGTATCTATGCCCTGGGTATGAGCAATTCTGCCACACCTTGTTTATTGATGCATGGCAACTGCTAACACCAGTAACTATTATGCTGATTCTGGACTACAAGTCTCTGCCACCACTGTTTAACAAGGATTTAAATAAGTAATTGTGCACCTCATTACAATTTTGACAATATCCTACCTACATGAAATCATTATAATTTCCATTTACAAATATACCTAGAAAAGTCAGCATGGCTGGACTGTGCTAACATTCTGGCGTACAACACTATATCTACATACAAAATATCTTGCCTGCTTGAGTCTCTTTTCAGTGCAGGAAACCTAAAGCTGGTGAGTCTCGGCCAGAGAACCCGAGTACACTCGCTAGCACATGCAATGACTTTTTGGTGATATAAATCCTCACAGTCAGTATCATTCACTCTGAAGCACAAGACAAGCATAACAAAAAGCACACTGATAAATTTTGTTTTTCCTATAATTATCTTTCACTCTACATCAAGACCCCCATTGTCCCTCAAAGTGAATATGTATATGTATAATAGTTGAATTTGCTGCATAAAATGATAAATAAAATTGGTGGAATCCAGTGAAAACACTAAAACGAAACATACAATGTGGGAGTGAGTCCTTATGTGAACAGTACCTGCAAGCTGGTGTATGTATAGGGAAGTGTGTGGGTAGGCCGAGACCGCACACAGTGCCAGTGAGCCACTAGGTGCATCACAGAGGCCTGGAGCAACACTGCCCCGGGGACACACAACTCACTCCCAACATAACAACTCAGATGTTAATCCTTGCTACACAGAACAGAGGCTGGTTGTCAGACTTAAAGTACACTTAAGACTTTACTGGAATTGTCAAGTACAAAAATAATGCATTCTGAATTACTGTCTTGTATAGCTAGTGAAGTATGTATGTTGTCCAGTAAACTATCTTGTGCCTAACTTTGTGCTTTCCTCTGTACAAAACATAAAAACAGCTGGCAGGAAGGCAAGACCTGTGGTGCTGTCATGCTCAAATATCTAAAAAGAACTGTGGTAGACAATGACACAAATACACCAAACATGAACTCCTTTCTTTCCATAAAATGTTCATAGCCTTTACAAGTAATGCTGAAACTAATACTCAGAAATATCCCAGTATTCCTTAAATGTAAAATATGAAGATTGTCAGCAATTCCACTTGTATTATTGAAAAATTAAGGCATCAAGCTGTGTTACTTCCAAGGATTTCAATATTGATAAGACACATCATACAGTCACATATCTAATGATAAGCTTCCTTAGACTTCCACAATATGATGAGGCAATGAACAACTTTAGAATACTAGTGCATGTTTAGCCATTTGTGTACTGCAAATAATTGCCTTTGTTTGGTCAGCACTGCCGCTGAGGGTGGAACACCTGGTATGCCCAGGCAATGTGATGCCCATGAAAAGAGACCCTGTTTATTATGACGACACAAGTTAGTGACACAAAACACTTCATAAAAATAATATATAATGTTATAATTTGAACCTGTCATGCTGGTTCAGTGCCATGTATTTTTTTTGTCCTGAATTAACTTCCCCAGTATTTTTCTATATCTTGTATAAAACTATAATTACTCATTACAGAAGGAACTTGAATACCCAGCTCCTGTATTATCAAACTTACATAGATTTACCATTAAAACATACAAAACCTTATAGTCTGAAGTACAGTATAAGTACATCAAAAATTTTTTTCATGATTTAAAATTTCAGCCAGCATAAGTAAGAACAATTTGACAAACACTTCAACAAGTAACAAAAATATAAAGTAAAAACTGCTGAAACCTCTATTCACCAACATTTCTAAGATAATATGCACAGCCTCCCACTAGTACCTCTTTATAAGTGACGGAGGTGAAAGGGAAAGTTACACCTGGGCAGTCTGTCTTCTTTTGAGCCAATACAGAAGTACAGGTGACTCTTTCCATCCCAGGTCAGTGCTGACAGTCACCCTACATGGCTGGTCTTTCCTGGGACAACAAATCTGCCTACAGTTGCTTTAAATGGCTTCATAAAATTTTGGCTATATGTCCATAATCTTAACATAATTTGCAATGCAGGAAAACTGTCCCATTCTTATTCAAAGATCACATGCTGTCCAGCTAACACAATATAAACAACAGTTTTCTTCTAATGAGCTGAAGGCATATTTATCTGAAGGAAAGACCTGTAGACAGTGATGGATATGCATTGAAAAATAGATATATATATTAGAACTAAATCATTCCAATTTAAGTTTTGTCATTTCCTCAACTAAGTGCACCAAAAAAATTTAACAAACTAGCATCAAGTGATGTCAATTACAAAACAAATCAGAATGTCAACTTCTACACTATACATTATATGTGTATATATGTGCAAATTACATTTTGCATGGCAATTCCTTCACTGGCTACAGGTACAAAAATTAACTTACAGTATGATTATACCCAATACTGATGTCTATTTTAGGACAGCCTATATAAAAACTTCCTCGCTTGCTGGATTTATGCTATGTTTTGCTAGATTTGTTGTATTCAAAATCCTATATAAAAACTTGCTCGCTTGCTGGATTTATGCTATGTTCTGCTAGATTTGTATTCAAAGTAAAGTCAAGCACTTGCACAAACATTCTACCATGACCAAATTCTGAATCAACTGTGCACAAATGTCTAGAGAGCGAGGGATGCTTTCACACAAGCAGGCCAACATTATGCCAGGTTATTTGGTCATGACACATTCACCAGAAAGAAACGTTGACTCCACGTGTGCTGAGGTAGCTTAGCCTCTTCAAGATGGTGTTGACCTGTGCTGGCTGCACACACAGATCATCTTGCTCCCACTCTGTGTCACACGCAGGTATACGGGAATTTAAAGACTCCTCCACATGAAAGTCACAAATCATAATGGTGCTACAAATAGCAATGTATAAATCACTGTGGCAGGTAATACTGCTCAGGGAACCAGGAAATATATGGATTCAAGAAAAGAATCCATTTTAGTTAGAAATAAAAATGTACCTTCCCACCCCACTGTTTCATCTGTTTCTAACCAGGGTGCAATAGCCAATGATGTGATGTCCTACAGGAGTCATTACAAATGATTACACTTTTACGGCCACAGAGCCAATCAGTCCCTCCAAGTGACACTCACACACACACTTTGATTGTGCTCTGTTGATCAAGCCACTAAAATCTAGGACATACACTATTAAGTATAACCCTATTGATCAGGATATACTTCATATACAACATGTGTACAAATTAGAAAAACATAAAGAAATAAACAATAAAAAAGTAAAATAAAATAAAAGCACAGGATTCATGGTATACGGCTGAAGCTAAAACATGAAGCACAAGTAGGCAATTCCACTTCTTAGAGAGCTATGGAGGCAACACACAGGCACGCTGGCCCCTCCTCTGTGGCACTAGGGACGCATGTCAGCTGTGTGATGAGTACCGCTGCTTCCCTGCTCCAGGCTGGGCCATGTCACCTGCTAGGCTGCATCACATGCCCTGCCACCTTCCCTCAAGTGCACATTCATTTGGTTTCTCGGCACTGAGCCTGAGTAAATACTGGTTTTGCTGTGGACACAACTCACCTGCAAAATGTTATAAAATTTATAATAACTGCACCCATGAATCTCTAGAAACATCCACCAAAAAATTCTAGTTCAAAAAGCATGAATGGCTGAAAAATTTAAACAAGAGGTATAAAAATGGGCAAGATGTATGAATGTGAGTAGGAAGTAGTACACTCATAAGGATGCCTCAATATATAAGGTGTAGTAGTTGTCACCAGGAGATGCATAACCTCCTGTTCTCAATTCCATTATATTTATTATTTTTTCTATCATAAGTTTGGCGATCTAGTGAGAATCTATCAATTGTCAGATTCTGCAAGAACTATCAGCAGATCACACAACTTTTAAGCTGAAGAAAATGCTGAAAAGTGAAAGAGAGTACAATATGTTACTTGACTACTGTGCAATTGAATTTGTTTGTTTGAATTTTTTATTTTTATTTTTTTTATGACTAACTACATTTATGACAAAAGATTCGTAAAAAACAAAAAAGCATAAACAATACTTTTAGAAGATGAACCGACACATTTCTGCCTCTCTCATGGAAGTTACCTTGCATACTCTGGAAAGGCAAGTTGTATAACTGAAACCACAGATTTTATCTGAGGCACTGACCTGCTGGGTTGGTCCTATGCTTCTGTCTCTCCCTTCAACCGCAGGCGAGCAAAGTCTTCAAAGATGATGTCATCATCCTGATCAGCATAGCAAGTGGTCCCATCCCTGCCAGAAACAAACCTGTCATGCATTCTGAGCATATGTTTGTCACTTCTCTCCTAGCACTCTTCAGAAGTAACAATTACAAGTTCTTTAATACATGATAACTTAATTCCTTTGCCTTCACAGCAGTAAGCAGGATACAATGCAAAATTCACCCACATTTACTCATACCCACATCCACACATCCTACCAAATATACAATTTTAGCTTCGTGAGAAGAGATAATTGCACCCTACATATAACCACCAGCTGTGGCACCAACATAAGGATATGTCAGTGGGTGATTATAGGCTCAACTTAGTTTTAAGACACCATATCAAAACTTCCCCAGATTTCATAACTACAGTAATTTGTTTCCACACATACTGACACACGCACACTTGCATGCAAGCATGCACAGATATGTGCATGCATGCGCACACACAGGCACGCATGCATGCACACACACACACACACACACACACACACACACACACACACACACACACACACACACACACACACACACACACATAAGGGAGGCAGTGGATAAGGTGGTGAGTGTGGAATCGGGCAGATGTCCACGCGTAGGTTCGAATCCCACCATGTACTGGCCTGAAACTATGCCATTTGTTGAGTGGTTTAAAGCTACCTACATGTCACTATGATACCCAGGTTCTAGGTGGTTACACCAAAGATGTGCTTGGGTGGTGATATGGGCTCTAATATGGATACCACTATAAATAAAACCCCTGCACCACTAATGGGTGGAAGCTCAACAGTGTTTCCAATACTCTTCAAGTTACCTACAGGCACTATAGGCCAGAGAGAGAGAGAGAGAGAGAGAGAGAGAGAGAGAGAGAGAGAGAGAGAGAGAGAGAGAGAGAGAGAGAGAGAGAGAGAGAGAGAGAGAGAGAGAGAGAGAGAGAGAGAGAGAGAGAGAGAGGAAAAAAAATACAGATCACTCCTCTAGGCCAGGACATAAAACACACACACACACACACACACACACACACACACACACACACACACACACACACACACACACACATCACTCCTAAGTGAATTTAAGCAAAGCACACACTATATTCAATTAGGCATGACACAGGCTTCAGGGTTATGCTTCAAATAAAATTTCACAACTTTGCTATCATCTCATAGTATTTTCTTTCACTGTTAAACATTTTAACTAATATTAAACAATTGTAACATACAGCAAAGATTGCTGTTCATTTTCACAGTTTGGAACTCCTTTGCTATATAATCTGGTTAATGAATTACAAATCTACAAAAGAATGTTTCTTCTAAGTAGCAAATCAGAGGGAACCCCAGAAATCCTGCTGGTCATTGCTTTAAAATATTCCTCACTGGCCAATGTAACCAAAGTTTTTCCATTCTCCATCCATTTTTCTTTCGCTCTCTGAAATCATACCAGAGATGTAGGTAGTCTCACATCTACATCTCAAATTCTAATGTGATTAATCATTATTCACAGTTTCCCTTGTTCCATCCACAAGCATAAATAATATCATTTCCTTGTTTCAAATCATAATTGATAATTTTTAATTCTCTCAGTCTTTTAAATTTTCTAGTGTTATCCATTTCTCTCTAAAGCTTGAAGTCCCCTCCCTACATCTAAAAAAAAATTATCCTTTAGTACTCTGCGTGAAAGAAATAATATATGTATCTCTAGTATACAAGGGCTGGGAAATACTACTTAAAGTTAAAGAACCATGACACTGCATTTCACACCTCTACACATGTATGTCTACTGACTTATCAATGTAAGGATAAGTGATGTGTAATTGGAACTGGGCATGAATATAGCCAGTATTAAAATGGATAATGATTTTGTATAGCCAAGTATTAAAGCTATCTTTGAATGTACATCAGCATTATATGTGGACAAGGATTCACATAGTTCATATAAAACTGGATATTACCACTTTACATATATACCTAAAAAAAATAACAATAAAAATAAATAAGAAATAAGAAAACTGATTCAGTCAAATATAGGAAGCATTAGCATAAAAACAAGGATGGGAAGTAGTACAGTTTGAAAGAGAGGGAAGGATGGAACACACTGCAACACCACACTACACAACACCCAGAACACATGCAGGTTCTAGAGAATACCCACAAAGAATCTGCTTCCTCATTCAGATCTATCAAGTCTACAATCCTCTCTCTAGCCTGAGGAGTGGCTGGCTTGAGTGGAGAGCTACTGTCCAGTGTCCCCTCACAAGCATGGGGGTTGTGTATCACTGGGTGAGGGGAGACCTGGGGCCCCTCTCGCCCAACCCCAAGCCTCTCCATCACCTGCTCTAACTTGGCTCTCAGTGGGCCAATTAAAGACTGGATCTTGAATGTGTCACCTCCCACTGGATGACTCTGATCCACACTTGTGTATTCACTGCAGTTATGCCTGAAGTGGCCAAAGCTTCATTACCAGAGTACACAAGAGATCAGAGGATGGCAGACAGCACCACATGACACCTGAGGCTTGTGCTGACATTAAGCTGAGACATCCAACACAGTCACAATTTCATCAAGTGCCAGTCACAAGATGAAAAGTACCATTATCCAGCAATGTCTTACAACTCAAATATTTTGCATATATCAACATCTCATCGTCTTTGTCTGGGATGCTGGATGACGCAACTTTTCATGTACATAGTTGAAAATAAGAAAATCTAAATTCAGGAAAGAGAAAACTTTTGAGGTTCTAAAGAATAACAAAAGGATTATCAATGAGATATATAACATGACAGTAATATGAAAATTAGATGAAATACATTAAATAAGGTGAAAGTATGACATAGAATGGAAGATATGAAAAAACGAGAATAGATACTAACAGCCTAGTCTCACACACACCCACACTCACACAAACAAACTAAAAATATGCACACATGAAATAATCTCAATCTCAAACAATGTGATTCCAGTGCCCTCTGAACTTAAAGGAAGAAAATTAACCCAAATGATAATGGTAGAGCATATCCATAAAAGTGCAAAATAGTCTTTAGGAGTATACTAACGTGTCCAGTTCGATGAGATTGGTGTCAACAGGAGGGGTGGATTCAGAGTCCTGTGTTGGAGAGGAGGTGGTT
>NC_059273.1:2572500-2595000 GCF_017591435.1 Portunus trituberculatus
GTATATATTATTGTTACCTATACCTCACTAGATCAAAAAAATATTCATATGATACAATATCATGGCTGCACCTACAATCTATTCCCTTAAAACAAACATTTACACAAACATAATCCTTGTTGAAAGCAAGGGGACGCACTGGGCTACAGCATCATTCCAATGTCAATCATGCGTGTTTGTGTTGGGGCATCAGTGGGCAGGCCACCTCCTGTATGCCATGTTTGTGAGTTGCACTATGCATGACACTGTCACAATGACACTCCACACAGACTACCCATGTCCACCCACTGCACCAAGGAGCCGTGAGGTCCTCCGGGGCACATCTGCACCACTGAGCTGCAGTGAGTGAGGCCATACACTTGGTACTCACACAGTGGAGGACGCAAGGTTGGTGTCCTCGTCCTTGAGCTTGCCATCAAGGGCCAGCCCCCACTTGTCCCGGTTGTTGGTGAGCAGGGGTGTCAGCGAGAAAACTTTACTGACGGAGAAGCCAGGCCCCACAGGGCACCCTTCCCTGGAACACAACCACGCCTCTGTCACCACCGCCACGACCCTCTACCACACCCACACAACCTGTGCCCCCTCACTGCAGCACTCCTTTTTTGTGGCTGCACACATGAGTTCTGTGTGCAGCCTGAAAGAGAGGTGCTGAGGGAACACATATACAGGAAGAATCTCCACCTGCTGCTGCTGCTGCTGCTGAAACGGCATACTGAGGTGCTGCCAGGGACGAGGGGTTAGTTTGGGTGCAGTGCTACTTACATGGAGGAGGACGCCAGGTTAGTGTCCTCATGCTTGAGTTGGCCATCAAGGGCCAGGCCGCGCTTGTCCTTGTTGTTAAGAAGCAGTGGCGTGAGGTGCAGCACTTTAGAGAGGGTAAAGCCCGGCCCTACAGGACACCCGTCCCTGCGAACGCACACCAGACACACGTCACCACAGCACCACCACATGGCTGCCAACTTTACCCTGCTGCCCACCACACACCACAAGGAGGGGGGAGCAGCAGGGCAACTCTTCATCATGCATGCTTGGAGCAATCAACACAGATAATCTCTATGATCATAAATTTTGAAAGCAATCTTAAAACCATTATCTGTTTCTTTTTTTTTTTTTTTTATGTTGCTTTGGAATATTTCAGCCAATGGTAATTTGGCTTTGAGTGTAAAGGTGGCAGCCAGCAAACACTGCTACTGATTAACAGGACATTCTTCATGGCCCAAGACTGTGGCCTGAAGAAACTATACAAATATACAAAAATTAGGGTAAGGGTTAGTTAACACAGAAGCTGAGCAACAATCATGGAGGTATTAGAGGACAGGGAGTAATGCTGAACGACTAACCATTGAGCAAAGTGTTCTGGGTCACACTCCCCTACAAGGTTTTACTCTCATGTGAGAAACAATATTCTTCTAATGCTTCTCAACCTATACACTGATTTTCAAAAATTTTCATGCAGCTGTTATGCAGATATTTCTAAATCAAAACATCTGTAATTTTAAGATTTAAACTTTAAAAATATTAGTGTAATGATATGATAAAAATTTGTTAGAATGTTTTCTATACAAAGGTGAGAGGATAACTTATTTTCAAAGACTAAAATGCAATACACAGAGCAATACTCAGGCCCAACACACAAAGATGTTATACATGCAACACAAATCATGTTATTAGCAGCAACCAATCAAATCAAGATGCAAAACACACACACACATACAAACAGACATATAGTACTGGAGAGAGAGAGAGAGAGAGAGAGAGAGAGAGAGAGAGAGAGAGAGAGAGAGAGAGAGAGAGAGAGAGAGAGAGAGAGAGAGAGAGAGAGAGAGAGAGAGAGAGAGAGAGAGAGAGAGAGAGAGAGAGAGAGAGAATCAAAGAGTGAGGCAGTTTTCAGCCAGACACACACAAATATACAGAAAATTAAAGAAAGGGAGAGAAACAAAATCAAAACACCACAGCAGGGTTTGTACCCACAGTGTTATTATGGCACAGGCAAGGAAAGGATGGAGATTTATCCTGGAAAGACTGTAAGAATAATGAGAATAAAAGTAAACTTTTATGAGATGAAGAATTAACATCAGAAATGTAGAACCTTGGAAAAAATAAATAAATAAAAAAAAAGATAAATAAAAACAAGGGAGAAAATCATTCAAAATCACTGTGGGCAATGCTGTCAAAAAAAACTCAACATCAGCATAAAGGTAAATTAAAATGAGACAGATAAATAAATATAAATGGATCTGAAAAAAGTTCTGCATTGATGTCAACAGACACACTAGATACAGACACCCTGTGTACACCATATTCAACGCAGTACTACCAAAGGCTTATACACACTGCCAGGTTACCGTGCTCAGGGAGAGCATGTGCATCACTTGTGTACCATACATTAAGAAAACTATTATATGAACAAAATAAATTTCACTACATTATTTGTGAATGCATACAGTCTGATAACTGATAATAATTCATCTTAGACAATTTTCTGCAAAATGCACACATAAATAAATTCAAGTTTATAGATGTATCATTTTATAAAATACTAGAGATGAGACCTTTAGTGCCACACAGAGTGATTGCACTAAAGATATCTAAGTCACTCATACTCTTCACAGAGGAAACGTGTAGCCATAACAGCATCATAAATGACACTGGACTACAACATGGGTTCCAATTATTGGCATCAAATCACTTCACACAAATGTAGCAACCCAATGATGATACAATCTCACAGCATGGTGAATGATTATTGCCCTACGGAACTGTCAGCCATGGGGGCAAAGATGAGAGCCGCTGCTGCTCACCAGAATAGTAGGTACCATATAGTGTGTTTCCGGTACCATCAAACATCTAAAGATAAAAATACATATACTTCAATTATTTTTCTTTAATTTCTTTTGTGACTAATGGCTGTCTTCTAGAATGGTCTGGTTGGGGCAGTTAATAGAGAGATTGTCTGTTACTTGCAATGACACACCACTCCCTGAATATAATCTAATAAACAAGTTTTGGATAGCAAGCAGTCAGCAATGAATATTGATTTCTAAATCAAAGTGGGTACACAATATTCAAAGCTCCCTTAAAACATGATTACTGTTTAAAGCAAAGTTAGGCAGTACTTTGAAGAATATGGTGCAAGAATGTTTGTGCGATGAATATATTCATTGGAAGTGTGGAAGAGAATCATTCAATATTGAGTTTCACTTCATACAAAGGTATTCACTTCTTGCAAGATTCAATCATATATATATTTTTTTTCAGTAATATTACTACAAATAGAGAATCAAACATTTGATATGGTTATGAAATTTTGACGAAGACAAATATATATGGTCTTTCAAAATTATTTCATTATACTGTAAGTGAATACCCCTAATTGTATAACTTAAGTATATGCATAATATATTACATACCAACAATAAGTAATAGGTATTACATGTATTGTGTGGATTGTGGCAGTGAGAAAACAAAGGTTGAAGCAGATCTCCTTATTCCTCTAATGTGTTGATGAGAGTCTTCCTGAAGGAGGCTTTGTCAAGATGTTAGAGAACAAAAGATCTGCTTTACACTGCAGTTTCTCACCATCAAAATCCACACATATGTCTTACCAATATTACATGTGGTATCTTAATAAGACTTTTACACATTAGAAAATATATAAAACACACAGGATGTAAAGGTAAAAGATATAATACATGGGTAACAATTATTGATAAGAAACATGGAGATGGTCAAATAGACACTGATGGTATCAAATAACATACTTGCTGTTTCTTTAATGTACTCTATGTAACTTTGCAAATAACACTTTTTATCATTCCTACCTCAAAATTGAGAAAATAAAATATAGCCAATAAATCTATAATCACTGGCTGTTCATGTGTCTAAGTTTACAAACCAACTGCAACACATTACAGATGACCTATCTTAATGGCATAAATACAGCAGTAATAGTATAAAACTGTCATACGAAAAAGAAAGGGAAGAATGGACTCACTCGCTCTCCACCTCAGCCACGGTGCACTTGTACTGGGCTGTCGAGAAGAGGCAGATGTCTGCGAACTGCCGGACTGTAGGGAAGGGAGAAGGAAGCTAAATGTTAGAGTACTGCTACTCTTCCACTCATGACAGTGTTAGAGGTTTCACATTTACATTCTTGTCTTGATCTTTGCTTCTGCTGTGATGGGCTGCTGTCATTATATCATTTACATTTACATCATAATTTTTATTTCACAATTTGTGAGTTTTGAGTAAAACATTCTTGAAATGATGAGCAATATCTCACATCATGTAAAAGGGATTCCTAAATGTTTTCTCTCACAGTAGTTGATTGTATTGAAAATTTTATAAGACTTGAAGGAAATATTTCTTTTACATTATAAGATTAACAATTTCTATCTTAACAGTATAAATTTCTGTGAAAAAATTTAATAATTTTGTATTACAGGTAATTGCTGAGAGATAATCCACATGATCTTAAAATAAACAGTTTTAATATGGAATTACATATAGTTATTTTAGTAATACAGAAATTAGCTTCATTCTTTATAAAGAAAGTGAAACCTAAATAAAAAGCAAACACTGAATAAAACACATCAGCACTTGATGGCAAAACTTGCAGTGATACACTTACTTGACACTTTTATTTTCTTAACACTTTTATTGGAGTTGTTCTGTATGTGGACGTTGACGGCGACAGTCTCTCCGTGGTAGTAAAGCTGCAATCACATAGGAGGTAAGAGTGAGTATACCAATAATACATTTGTGAAGATGAGCTCAATACTACTCAAATAACTGTTTCTACAAGGAGACACTATACTATATTGGAGAAATCTACAAGTTCAACAATAGTAATTCCTATCTATGGTCTGTTTATTATTAAGTGGCCACTGAGTCTTGGTCTGAGGAAGTGAACAATTGAGTTACTGTTCAAAATAGTAAATTGTAGCTTATTGATAATATAATAAATTTTATGTGAATAATATATATTTTCTGTTGATCAACAAAATTATCACAAGGACAGACTACTGTTTTCCTCAAGATATGACAACATGCATTCTGGTGCCAGACTAAGACCAAGTGGCCAGTTTAGAATAGACAGACTATAATTACTAAGTCAGTAAACCGAGATAATATACTTGTTATACACTTATATTCAATGTGGTGATGATGATGACTGTGCCTACCAAAGGTACCACCAGTGATTGCAGGCATTAAGTGTTGGTAATAGTCTCAATTTAGTGCTTTAAACATTTATCTTATTACCTTATTAAAAGAAATAATGTGTTGCTACCTAAAATAACAAATAAGGAATGAAAAATAAATTCTTTTAAATATTAATGAAAAACCACTAAATCAGCATCACTGCTCATCACTGAAAGCAAGTGTAGGTGCATCACCTCTTTGTCTAAGGAGGCCTCAAGATGCAGCTTGTTGGGGGACATCATGAACTCCTTGCTGACTTCCACGCTAGGCTGGTCTCCTTGCTTCATGGGGGCGTACATCACTTTTCTGATGGCTAGTCGCACTGAATTCCTGCAGCACCAAGGAAATTTATGTTGACATAATTCTGGATGCGAGTGAGTAACTAAATTGGAGGCATATATATATATATATATATATATATATATATATATATATATATATATATATATATATATATATATATATATATATATATATATATATCTCAGTACAGGAAATCAATACACTTGGAATATGACATCAGCTGTTAATGAACTCATATTCTAAATAAAGGATGAGTTCTTTCAGGTAAACTGCAGTACCTATTACTAGCTGACTCAGGAAGAGACATGAATCAAATGTAACAAGGAGCATTTGGCAACAATACATCTGCTAAAAGTTAGAGAATGTGAGAATGCACACCGTTTGTGAGGCTTGTCCTCCACATTGTCTCCAACATAAGCCTTGAGCTCGTAGTCCACCCCACATGGCTTGCCCATGTCCCCGGGGGCTGGCTGCAGTGTGACAGATGCTGGGCAGTGTGGTGGTAGCTCAAAGAAGAATGGGAAGGCATTGGGTCCTAGCTTTTTGATAAGCCGCTCCTGGAAAGAGAAAAAAAAGACTCTAAAAAGTGTTGTTCATGAAATTTTGAATGTTATAGAAATATGAAGTGAAAATGTTTAATTTGAATCACATCAAAGAAAGGTAATATCAAAAAAAGAAGGAAATATAATTAAATTTAAGTTCTTTTCATGTACTCATAATGAAAAAGGAGGGTGGAATGCATGTTTACTGTTACCACATTAAATATAGAAAAAAAGACAACTGAAAGCTTACAGGGCAAAAACAACATTCCTTTCTACTCTAAGGTGTGAGTTGAGTGTGGGAGCTTGTTTACTCCCTTCATTGTGGCTGTGAGTGGCAAAATGTGCAGTGATATGATTTGATCCCTGGAGGTTGATGGGGAGGCAGCGGAGGAGTGACAATTGGTGCGAGTAGAGTTAAATTGAGAGCAAATCCAATTATGGAGGTTGGGGGGAGTCACTCAGGGATGGCTGAGTGACAGGATAGGCATGTGTGTGTGTGTGTGTGTGTGTGTGTGTGTGTGTGTGTGTGTGTGTGTGTGTGTGTGTGTGTGTGTGTGTGTGTGTGTGTGTGTGTGTGTGTGTGTGTGTGTGTGTGTGTGTGTGTATTTACCTAGTTGTAGTTTTACAGGGCCTGGGCTTTATGCTCGTGTGGCCCCATCTCCATATTTACACTTATCCAATCTTACTTTAAAAGTATGCACACTCGTTGCAGACACTACTTATTAATTCAAACTGTTCCACGTCTCAATACATCTTTGTGGGAAACTATATCTTTTATTATCTCTCAGACATCTTCCTTTTCTCAACTTTTTACTATGTGATCTTGTGCTTCGACTGTCATATTCTTCTCTCAGGATCAGTTTCTCATTATCCACTAGGTCAATTCCATTGATCAATTTATAAACTTGTATCAGATCTCCTCTCTCCCTTCTTTGTTCCAGGGTTGGTAGATCCATAGCCTTTAAATGGAGGTGCAGGTGATATCACTTAAATACTTAATATCCACATATGAATCTACAACACAAAAAAATATATGGAAAGAAAACTAAGCACATATGGAAAAACAGATGCAAAAACTGAACCAAGACACACACACACACACACACACCGCGTAGTGTAGTGGTTAGCACGCTCAACTCACAATCGAGAGGGCCAGGATCGAGTCCCGGAGGCAGCGAGGCAAATGGGCAAGCCTCTTAATGTGTGGCCCCTGTTCACCTAGCAGTAAATAGGTAGGGAATGTAACTCGAGGGGTTGTGGCCTCGCTTTCCTGGTGTGTGGAGTGTGTTGTGGTCTCAGTCCTACCCGAAGATTGGTCTATGAGCTCTGAGCCCGCTCCGTAATGGGGAAGACTGGCTGGGTGACCAGCAGACGACCAAGGTGAATTACACACACACACACACACACACACACACACACACACACACACACACACACACACAAACTACACATAACCAGGCACTGCAAATATTCACCTGTAACCTTGTGAGTGCCCGCTTGTTGGCAGTGTCCAGAGGGTAAATCTGTTCAGAGGCCAGGTATAGGTCTTTCCGGAAGGTGAGGCCCAGCACGTCCAGGTCCTCCCTGCCATATCTGAAGGCAGCAAGCACATGGCCGAACACTTTGCGGTCCTTGAGGTACTCTGGATCAATCAGGACAACGCCATCTGTGTGAGAGGAAAGTAATGCATAAATGAATTTGTTATTTTCTATCTATTCATCTATTTTAATTTTATTGTGTGTAGCAGTAGTAGTCGAGTTGTTGTTGTTGTAGTAGTAGTAGTAAAAGTAGTAGCAGTAGTCGCAGTAGTCGCAGTAGTAGCAGTAGTAGTAGCAGTAGCAGTAGTATAGATATACCTAATTATTGTTGGTAATAGTAATAATAGTAGTAATATAAACAGCATAAGTCCTATGTTAAACTTTCTTTAGTCAATCCAGCAAAAAAAAATGAAGATTTGTAAAAAAAAAATAAATAAATAAATAAAAATGAATAAAAATCAACAGATAAATAAATAAATAAATAAAACATTGAACTAAATGCTTGACCAGTTAATGATATGATGCAATGAAGGAAAGGTACAACTCAATACAAATATATTCCATAAAAAAAAACTCCTTCCTAATCCTTTAACCCCTTCAGTACCAAGACGTGTTTTCATATTCATTCTGTGTACATTTGGTGATTTTATACAGCTTCAGATACTTATGTGGGGATTAAAACAATGAAGACTCCGGCCATTAATCTTCAGACTTCCAAAGACTCTTCCTAATGTAAATAATATCGTCCAGTCATACCCAAAAACGCATGGTTAAAAATATGTCCCAGCACTGAAGGGGTTAACACAAATGAACATGAATAATAATAAAAAAAATAATAACATACACATACACACAAAAACAATACAAAAAAAAATAAATAAATAAAATATGACAAAGAATAAGTAACTAATATTAACCATCTTAATATACACAAAAATCTCTCTTACAGGACCATTACTCTACAAAAACCTCACAAAAGACAAGGAAAATCAGTACAAAACACACACACACACACACACACACACACACACAAGTAGATGAATAGAATAAATCAATATCTTCACAAGTAGGCTGAGGAAGGAGCACTGCCGAGCCTACAGCGATATTTAGGCCTACTGAGAGAGAGAGAGAGAGAGAGAGAGAGAGAGAGAGAGAGAGAGAGACTTACCTATGGGATCAACGTGCGTGATGTGGTCAACAAAATCTCTCTTGCCCAGATAAACTGTGATTTTGCCATTTGGGGAACTCTTCTTGAACACTCTGTCAGGGAAACCAAGGGAGAGATACGTCAATAAATCACACACACACACACACACACACACACACACTGCAGGTCCAGCTGGAGTAGGAATGAAAACGGAAATATATATATATATATATATATATATATATAGAGAGAGAGAGAGAGAGAGAGAGAGAGTAAATAGTATAACAATGGGAAGAATGACAGGTAAAGTCTGGCAAAGTAATTTATAAACAGACATTGTTAAGCTTTTACACACACACACACACACACACACACACACACATTGAGGGAGAAAACAAATATTTGTAATTACAGAAAGAAAATAGGAATGAATAAATGAACGAAAATAAATGAATAAATAAATGAAGGAAGGAAGGAGAGAAGAATATATATATATATATATATATATATATATATATATATATATATATATATATATATATATATATAGAGAGAGAGAGAGAGAGAGAGAGAGAGAGAGAGAGAGAGAGAGAGAGACTGACGCCATGGAAGGCGAGGAAAAAAAAAAAAGAAGACGGAGACTTTAGCCAGAAGAGAGAAAGAATAAGGAAGGTAAATAAAGGCACAGAATGGGACTGAAAGAGAGAAAAAAAGAGGAAACACAAAAGGAAGAGGGAAAAAGAATGGGAGGAAAAGAGAAAAGCGAGGTATAAAGGAGGAACGATAGAAGGAGAGAATAAAGAAAGCAAGTTAAGAGAAAGTAAAGATGGAGGATAGGAAGAATAATGTGGGGAGCGTGAAGATGATAGGAAAAAGGCAAGGAAAAATAAAACGAAAAGATAGAAAAGGGAAAGAGAAAAAGAATAAAAAAAAAAATGAAAGAAATATATAGGAAAGAATAGAAGAAGAAATGTGGAGACAAATAATAATGAAGGAAAGAGAATATAAGAAGATAAATGCTACAAAAATTAAAAGAAACACAAGAAAAGAAAACAAAAACACTAATGAGAGAGAGAGAGAGAGAGAGAGAGAGAGAGAGAGAGAGAGAGAGAGAGAGAGAGAGAGAGAGAGAGAGAGACAATCACAAAAACGAATTAAGGAAGGAAATGAGAAGCGGAGAGAGATGAGGAGGAAGGAAAGAGAAAGATTACCAAATAAAGTGTCTGTGAATAAATGAATGAAGGAATAAAGGAGAAAAGAAGAGAGAGAGAGAGAGAGAGAGAGAGAGAGAGAGAGAGAGAGAGAGAGAGAGAGAGAGAGAGAGAGAGAGAGGATGAGTGGGAAGAGGAAGATTGGCAAATGAAGGACAAGAGAGAAAATTGAATACATGAATAAGTAACGGATGCAGGAACAAAATGGAAGGAGTGTGGGGAAAGATGAAAGAGAGAAAGAAAGGAAGAAAGAAAAAGAAAGAAAGAAAAAGAAAGAAGGAAGAAAGGAATGTAGTAAAGTAGGAAGGAAGGAAGAAGGATGGAAGAATAAAAGTAAGGAAAGAAGGAAGAAAGGAAGGAAGGAAGGAAGGAAGGAAGGAAGGTTTAGAAGATTAGGGAGAAATGAATGAATGAATGAATGAATGAATGAAGGAAGGAAAGGAAAGGAAAACAAAGAAACAAAGGAACGAAAGAAGGAAAGAGAAAGAAAGGAAGGCAGGAACGAACGAACGAAGATTGAGAAGAATGGAAAGGAAAGGGAAAAGAAGGAAGAAAGAAAGGAAGGAACGACGGAAGGAAAGAAGCGAGAAAAGAGGAAAGAGTAAATCAAAATAAAATAAAAGCAAAGATGGAAGGAAGAAAGGTGAGAAATATGGAAGAGAGAATTGAAGGAAGGAAAGATGAGTAGGATGGTTGGAAGGACAGAAAGAAAGGAAAATTACACTACTGCTGAATATATTGAAGGGAAACAAGTGAAGGTGATTGGAAGGACAGAATTACTAACTGACTGACTGAATGACGTAACGAAAGAAGGAGTGAAGGAGTGTAGGACGTCTCACCTGGTTCCTTGCCTCTTGCTGTTGTCGTCCATGGTGGCTAGGGCGTCGCATGAGTTGGTGGTGCGATCTGGTGGTGGAAAGAAACAGTAAGTCTCCCGCTCTTACACTCCATTGCCTTTATAATTATTCTCTACAGCTCCCTGAAATCTAACCTTTCCTAGCCTGACCTTGCATATAATTTAATCTCGTTTTTCATAATATCATTCTATATATCTAGGCATATTTACACCATCATTCCATCTACTTTCCTATCATGTCGCATTGAAATCTAACTTACCCTAACCTAATCTGACCTTGCACTTCTTTATCTATAATTATGTCTATTCATATATATTTATCATCCTTCGATCTGTTTTCTTACCAACCACAAGTCTCTACAACTTATTCAACCCAAACGTAACCTAACTTAACCCAGCCTATCCTAGTCTAACCCAACTCAAACTAGCCTAATCAAACCAAGGGTAAGAAAGGACAGTAGGATGGTTGGAAGGATTGAAAGAAGAAAGGTGAGAATGATGGAAGAGAGAATTGAAGGAAGGAAAGAGGTGTAGGATGGTTGGAAGGACAGAAAGAAAGGAAAATTACACTACGGCTGAATATATGGAAGGGAAGCAAGTGAGGGTGATTGGAAGGACGTAATTCAATCCAAGCCAGCCTAGCCTAACCCAATCCAAGCCAGTCTAGCCTAACCTAACTCAACCTAGTCTAACTTTACCTAACTTAACCTAGCCTGGCCTTGCATCTATCAAATTCAATCCTTTTCTTTTTTCCATTATTCTCTTTGATCATATTTATTTTACCCTTCTTTCCTCTCCTTTGTTATTACTTTTCATCAATCTAGTGTTTTATCTTTTACAATCTCTACGTTGCTGCTTGCTGTAGTCTATTTTCTCGTATGTTACCCGCTCCTTGCCTGCCGTGTCTTGCTTTCAAACCGTGTAATGTTAATATGAAAACTTATATCTGTAATAACAATAATGTATGATAGAACAAGATTAAACTAAGCTGCTTCTGAGGCGCTTTCATGATTCTCCTTCCCTTCCTCCTCCTCTTCTCGTCCTCCTTCTCTTCCTCCTCTTCTTGTCTTCCTTCTCCTCCTCCTCCTCTTCTCGTCTTCCTTCTCCTCCTCCTCCTCTTCATTCTCATTCTTATTCCTATCCTCTTCCTCCTCTTCCTCTCCATATTCATTCGCTTTCTCTCCTTTCTTCCCTTTTTCCTCCTCCTCTCCATTCTTATCTCCCTTCTCCTCTTCCTTCTCTCTCCTCCTCCTGCGCATAACTTTACCTAAGACCGTGTTTTTGTAAAATTTATTATTCTTGTCCCTTTTCCCTCATAATTCTCTCTCTCTCTCTCTCTCTCTCTCTCTCTCTCTCTCTCTCTCTCTCTCTCACTTAAGAAAATGCATCCATTCAACCTTCTCGCGCTACTGATCTTTAAATACTCGTAGAAAAATGGAAAAGAAAAAAAAAAAAAAAAAAAAAACGAGCTGAGAGTAAGGAAACAATAGGAGAAAACGAAATGGGGGGTAGAGTTTCAAGTTCAAAGAGGAAGAGAAACAAAACCGAACTGGGACTCCTGAAACCCGACCCGCTGCTTCTGAGAACTGCTTCGACCTTGGCGCTGCTCGACTTCGCTTCCCTTGTCTAGGTGCTTGAGTACAGAACGCGGGGTGGGGGAAGGTAATAGATGGAGGGGTAGATGGAGGGGTAGAAAGCCGGGGGAGGGGGTTGTAGAAGGGGGGAAAGACGTGTATGTAGAAGGAAGAGGAAGAGGAGGAGAAAGAGGAGGGGAAGACACTAAGTATATCATGTACTTGAGATTGTGTGAGTGAGAGAGGGTGAAGGAAGAGCAGGAAAATAAGCTACTGTGTTTGTTATGAGAGACAAGAGGTGCATCAGGAGGAGGAGGAGGAGGAGGAGGAGGAGGAGGAGGAGGCGCCTGACGCAACCAGGAAGACGGCTATAAGCATGTCCTACTTGCCCAGCCTCTCATCTCCGCCCTCACCTCTCCCTCTCCCTCCTCCCACCCCTCAACAAGCCATCCTTTACTCTCCTCCTCCTACTCCTCCTCCTCTTCCTTGTTCTCTACCTTCTCATCTTCCTATTCCTTCATTCAATCTCTGACACACATATAGGACACAAACTCCCCTTTCTTCTTCCTCCTCCCTCCTCCTCTACCTCTTCCTTCTTCCCTCCCTCCTCCTCCTCCTCCTCCTCAATTATCCTCCCTTCCCTAGAGAGTAGTAAAAATCCTCAAAAATGTCCTCCCCCAACGGAAAGAATTAGTCTCTCTCTCTCTCTCTCTCTCTCTCTCTCTCTCTCTCTCTCTCTCTCGTTGTTAAGTAAGCACAATTTGTTTTTCTAACCCCACCTGCTTCTGTGTGTGTGTGTGTGTGTGTGTGTGTGTGTGTGTGTGTGTGTGTGTGTGTGTGTGTGTGTGTGTGTGTGTGTGTGTGTGTGTCAGCTTAAAATGTTGAATAGTCTCTTTCTGTGTGTGTGTGTGTGTGTGTGTGTGTGTGTGTGTGTGTGTGTGTGTGTGTGTGTGTGTGTGTGTGTGTGTGTGTGTGGTCGTCAATCTCTCTAAAATGTTGAGTAATATATCTTATTTTTTCCTTTTTTCCCCTCAAATTTTGGACAGACTCCAAGTAATAAGTGAGAGGAGAACTGTGTGCCAGGAGGAGGAGGAGGAGGAGGAGGAGGAGAAGGAGAAAAGGAGAAGGAGGAGGAGGAAGAGGAGGAGAAGGAGGAGGAGAAGGAGAAGGAGAAAGAGGAGGAGTAGAAAAGGAAAAGGAGGAGGAAGGATATTTAAACTTCATTTTCCTCTCTCTCTCTCTCTCTCTCTCTCTCTCTCTCTCTCTCTCTCTACACATACAATGCTTGGACAAACATTCTTACTCCATAAAAATAAAATAGACTGACAGGCAACAAGAATCACTCTCTCTCTCTCTCTCTCTCTCTCTCTCTCTCTCTCTCTCTCTCTCTCTCTCTCCAGAAAATGGTCTAAAAATGTCAAAAACGGTAAGAGGAAGAATTTTACTTTTGTTGCAATTGTGAATGAGCAAATTTAAACTGAACATATATTTAAATGCAGAAGAAGAAGGAGAAGAAGAAGAAGAAGAAGAAGAAGAAGAAGAAGAAGAAGAAGAAGAAGAAGAAGAAGAAGAAGAAGAAGAAGAAGAGGAAGGGGAAGAAGAAGATAAAGAAGAAGAAGCTAGAAGTGGACGAGTAAGAAGATTAAGAAGTAGAGGATGATAGAAGAAAAGAAGAAGAAGAAGAAGAAGAAGAAGAAGAAGAAGATGGAGATGACGATGACGAGGATGATAGTAAAAGAACAAAACAAAAACCCCACAAAATGACAATAGACAATCATAAAGCCAATAAAACGTAATCCAAAGCTCACAGAAAAGAAAATAAGAAAAAAATGAAAAGCAAAACAAATAAAAAAAAAGAAAAAAGAAGAATAAAAAAACAGACATCCAATACGATAAACAATAAAACAGAAACAAACAAGACAAAACAAAATTTTCTATCAATATTCTCTCTCTCTCTCTCTCTCTCTCTCTCTCTCTCTTCCTCCCTTTATCATGTCTTTCTTAAGAGCAACGATAGATGGAGGAAGTGGAAACATGAAGATAAGAGAGAGAGAGAGAGAGAGAGAGAGAGAGAGAGAGAGAGAGAGAGAGAGAGAGAGAGAGAGAGAGAGAGAGAGAGAGAGAGAGAGAGAGAGAGAGAGAGACTAGGAAAAGATGAGCAAAGATGATAAAAATAGATGAGAGGAAATAGGGAGGGAGGGAAAGGAAAGGAAAGGAAAGGAAAGGAGAGAGAGAGAGAGAGAGAGAGAGAGAGAGAGAGAGAGAGAGAGAGAGAGAGAGAGAGAGAGAGAGAGAGAGAGAGAGGAAATCTGGCACAAGTCACACCTAATAGATTGCTCTGAGACATGGCCAGAAGGAATAGGAAGAGGAGAAGGGAGGAGGGAAAGGGAAGAGGAGGAGGAAAGAGGAGGAGGGAAGACAAAAAAGGAAGAAAGGGTACAAGAGAAGGAGAGACAGTAATAAAGGACGTGAAAAGGGGAAAAGCCTGATAAAGAAGAGAGAGGAGAGATTGAGAGGATAAGAAAGATTGGAAGAGAGAAAGGATGGCAAGGGAAAAGCTGGTTAGAGAGAGAGAGAGAGAGAGAGAGAGAGAGAGAGAGAGAGAGAGAGAGAGAGAGAGAGAGAGAGAGAGAGAGAGAGAGAGAGAGAGAGAGAGAGAGAGAGAGAGAGAGAGAGAGAGAGAATGCAAATGAGAACGAATAAAAAAAGAGGTGATGAAAGGTTATGAATGAAAAAAAGAAAAGAAAAGAAATAAGAAAAATGGAAGGAATGAAGACAGTAAAGAGATAAAGAGAGATAAAGAGAGATAAGAGAGAAAAGATAGGTTAAGGTGTTACAGAAAGTTAGTAAAGACGAGAGAGAGAGAGAGAGAGAGAGAGAGAGAGAGAGAGAGAGAGAGAGAGAGAGAGAGAGAGAGAGAGAGAGAGGAGAAAGGCAGGGAGGGAGTTTGAAGAGGAAGGATCGGATGTAGACAGGGAGGAAGAGAGGGAGGGAGGGAAGGAGGGAGAGATGGAGGGAAGGAGAGAACATCCGGGAGAGTGACCTCAAAGCAAAATAAAGAAAAAAAGAGAGAAAATAGAAACAAGAAATATGAAAAGGAAACAAAGAAAAGGCGATAAAAGATAGGAAGAGGAAATAAAAAAGGGAAGAAGTGAGAAAAATAAGGATGAACGGTTAACAAATAGTGTGTGTGTGTGTGTGTGTGTGTGTGTGTGTGTGTGTGTGTGTGTGTGTGTGTGTGTGTGTGTGTGTGTGTGTGTGACTTTTCAAATTCTACGGTGGTGAAAGTCGGGGTTTCACTAGCGTTACGTACACACACGCACACGCACACACACACACACACACACACACACACACACACAGATCCGCCTAGTGTGTACACGCATTAATTAATTGATGGATGGGAGGTCATCGGGATTTTAGCTACGTGCGAGTGCGTGTGCGCGCGTCTGCCTGTGCGAACACACACACACACACACACAGAGAGAGAGAGAGAGAGAGAGAGAGAGAGAGAGAGAGAGAGAGAGAGAGAGAGAGAGAGAGAGAGAGAGAGAGAGAGAGAGAGAGAGAGAGGCCCTGCAGCATATGACTGGGAAATCAAATCATGAAATCCACAAATTTTGGGAGTATTGCGCACGAATATTGCAGATATTACTGTCTGTCTGTCTGTGCGTCTATCAAGTGAAGCAAGTGGCTATCTGTCTATCTATTTTTCTATGTATCTATCTGCGTATCTATTCACCTTTTCAGTCCCTCTAGTTATTATATTTTCTTATGAACAGTTTTCTTGAATATGTATGCAACAATAGGTATCAATTTATATATATACTAATTACCTATCAGTATCAATTTATCAACCAATCTATCTATCAGTGGAACCATGCGTGCTTTGGGGTCCGCGGGGTCTCCAAGCGCACGGGTTCGAATCCTGTCCACGGTCCGAGTGTAGGTTTGGCTTTCTCACTCGGGGCAACGGTTTCCTAGCGGGTGGGCTTAGAGATAGAGGTACCCCAAAAAATGATCCCCTTTAGCCCATAAATTCCCGTGAAAATCCCACATGGTATAAATAAATAAAAAAAATCTATCTATCTATTTATCTACCAAACTAACATTTCCACTAATATAATCTGTACTCTCTCCTCTTCCTGTTCACTTATATGACCTCTTCCTCCCTCCTCGGTCTGCTCATCCATCTACGTACAACTCTTTTCTTATCTATTTCCTTTATACATTCATCAGCCCGCCCACCACATTACCTCCTAAAATTCCTTCACGTTCCTTGCCATTTTATACATTAAATATTGAAGAGACCAGACCGAAAGTTTGAGAAATTTCAGAAACACGAACCAGCTGTTGTAATTCCTGAGAGAGAGAGAGAGAGAGAGAGAGAGAGAGAGAGAGAGAGAGAGAGAGAGAGAGAGAGAGAGAGAGAGAGAGAGAGAGAGGATTGTCAGGAATTAATTTCTTAAACTTTGCAAACGCTCCGATACTCAGGAGGAGGAGGAGGAGGAGGAGGAGGAGGAGGAGGAGGAGGAGGAGGAGGAGGAGAAACAAAAGAGCTGCAAAAGCCAGAGATGCATTAGGAAGGAAGGAAGGAAGGAATGAAGGAAGGAGGGCAGGAAGGAAGGAAGGAAGGAAGGAAGGGAGAAAGGAAGCACGGAAAGGGAGAAAGTGAAGAGGAAGAAGTAGACAGAAAAGAAAATCAAAAGGAAGAGGAATGGGAACTCCAGAAAGACAAGGAGGAGGAGGAGGAGGAGGAGGAGGAGGAGGAGGAGGAGGAGGAGGAGGAGGAGGAGGAGGAGGAGGAGGAGGAAAATTAGAACAAAGAGAATGAAATTAGGAAGAAAGAGGACAGGGAACAAGAGAAGGAGATTGAAGAGGTAGAGGAGGAGAAAGAGGAGCAAGAAGAGAGGAAAAGAGACAAGCAAGCAAAGAAGCGCATTCAGAAAGAGGAAATGAGGAAATAGAATAAAAGACGCAATAAAAATTAAATTAAACTCGAATGCATGTAAAAAAAAAAAAATGAAATGAAAGGAGAGGGAGAGAATGATAAAAGAGAAAAATGAGTGAAATTAGCAAACTGGAGGAATGGAAAATAAAATGAAAGGAAGAAAGGAAGTTGAAAGAAGATACAATGAAAGGAAAGAAAATAAATAAAGAAGGATAAAAGAGAAATATGAGGATGAAACTGAAAAACGAATGGTGGGTAGGAAAAATATGAAATGAGAAAAAAAAAGTAGAAAAGGAAAAAACGTGTTCAGTTTCCAAACTCAAAGAAAAAAAAGTAAAAGGAAAGATAGAAAAGTAAGAAAAACAATAAGAAAATAATGAAAAAAAATACAATAAGAGAAATAAGAAATAAAGATAAGAAATTGATAAAGGAATTAAGGAAAAGAATACTGTTGTAAAAAGATAACATACAAGTGATAAGCTTAAATATACAACACACACACACACACACACACACACACACACACACACACACAGGAATAAAAAAATAATATAAACAAACGAAAAAATATATATAGCACAGAGCACACAATAATGACATAGAAGTCTTAATAAGAGAATAAGAAAAATGTAAGAATATATTTAGTAACAAAAATTAATATATGGAAGAGAAAAGAAATGTTTCTCTGTAAAAACGACTAGAGAGAGAGAGAGAGAGAGAGAGAGAGAGAGAGAGAGAGAGAGAGAGAGAGAGAGAGAGAGAGAGAGAGAGAAGAAAAAGCGCAGTATTGTTGAGTACAAAATCGATCGTTCAGCAATGTTTGGCTCCCACGCTCCGGTAACACAGGTGGCTTGGTATTAAAAGTGCCACCAGCTCGATAAGAGGACACTGGCCCCTATGGTACGCCGAACACTGCTACACTTGCTAAACCTTTCCTTATATACTGAGATACACATGTACGTATTCCCAGACACAATGACACGTATTCAGGAACACTTTGCTCCCTCACCACGACTGTTTCCAAAGCTCACGAAGATGATAACTCTGAAATTTTAAGAATACTTGTGTTTGTTCCTTCATTGGGATTATTTTCAAGCCACACAAGTGATCAGTGATTAGTCAGGTTCATTGTGTGTTTTCTATTTGTTGAAGTTGTAGGATTATTGTTAAATTACCAGCAGTCATGGAAATACCTTTGCAGCCTCCGACGACTTCCACTAGAGCCTGTTAACTGCCTCACTGCTACAGTCGTCTCTTTGCTAACACAGACTCAAATGGTTTACATGAACACGATATATATATATATATATATATATATATATATATATATATATATATATATATATATATATATATATATACCTTAAACTTTTAGTAAAAACTGCAACAAAGAATGAACATGTAAAATAATAGTAGGCTGGTCATTGGAATTGTTGAGCAGTGAAAAGGGTGCAATTAATTGAAGTAAAACGCCGAAACGTTTCAAAGTGCGTCGCCTGATCAAGTCGCGTCTCTCACATGCACTGCCAGTATTTGGCCAGCAATTACTGCACTACCTGCCGTGGCTATCTAGGAAGGCCGAACCGTGACGCGAATTGTTCCAGGGTTCCATGTCGCAGGGGATCGTTAGCAGCCACTTGCACATTCATCCCACACATTCCCACCACACACACACACACACACACACACACACACACACACACACACACACACACACACACACACACACACACACACACACCAGACTAACTAGCACACTCACTACACACCAGGGATGACGAAAGCACTAACCTAATATAACACATCAGGAGTATCTTGCGCACTCCTCTCTCACATCAGACTAACTTCCACACAGACACACTCACTGGGATTACTTTCCATGTAAATTCCTTTCAAGAAAATTGCGGCCACAAAGATTTCTCCCCGATAAGGGACTCTCCTAAGGTAATCTCACCCAACCTAAGCTGGTCTAATCTCACCTTTCTTAACCCATGTCTTATCTAACCTAAGCTATTTCAAAACCACCAAATCTATCGTAACTTAAACCAAGCTGACCTAATATATACTAACCTAACTTAATCCAAGCTGACGTAATCTATCCTAACATAACCTAATCCAGGCTGGCCTATCCTATCCTAACCCAACCTAACCCATTTTCACCTAATCAAACTCAACATGGCCAGTGCATTATCAAATTTTTTCATCTATATTCTCGTCTATCTATCTGGCTATATGTATTTTTCTGTTTAACTATATGCTAATTTATCCGTCAATCTATTTATTTATTTATCTATCTTCATATGCCCGTCTACTCATCAATCTATCTATCTATCTATTTCAATTTCTATTCACGATGTCCTTCAATCTTTTCCACTAATCTGACCTTTAACCTAACCTCTCCCTCCTCCTTCTTTTATTAATTCCTGCTGTACATAATTATGGTGCAAAATAAGGCAGGCTCTCCATCTATCTATATTAATTTCATTCGTACTGTCCTTCCATCTGTTTCCATTCATCTCACCTTTTCTTTGACCTCTTCGTCTAGTAAATGGTGTTGTATATAATTTCAATCTAAAATATTCGAGAGGTGAATGAAAATGTTGATATACCATTACGCTGAAGACTTCTCATGTTTTTTTTTTCTTCATGTATAATTGAAATGTATAATCATGTTGCTCTCTTGTATTTTAAATCTATACTGCTTCTTTTTCTTTATCTTTTCTTATAAGCCTCGTGTGAATCAATTTTTATACCATTATCTTACGTGCATTTATTTTCTATATCTAACTTCATTTATAGTTCTTGATCTTATAAGCAAATTTTCTTCTTCATTCTCCTTTACGCTAAGTCTATATTCCTTGTATCTTCAAGCCATGTTCCTTTTTCTTTTCTTATTTCAAGCTTTATATTATCTAAGCTTTCTCTCAATCTTATGAAGCAATTTTCTCATATAATAAGAGACCAACTTGAGTCTACTTACATATATCATTGCATTTCTTCACTGTCTGTTTGTTCGTGTGTGTATGTATCACTCTCGCTGCACGGCTATTCAAACATGTATCGCTCCGAACAAACATACACACGCACAAGTAAGTGAAACCTATCTATTTGCGCCCGTAGAGTTATCACAGAATTGTTTACACTACAGGATGTGCTGGACCTTTGTTACGAGAGAGAGAGAGAGAGAGAGAGAGAGAGAGAGAGAGAGAGAGAGAGAGAGAGAGAGAGAGAGAGAGAGAGAGAGAGAGAGAGAGAGAGAGAGAGAGAGAGAGAGAGAGAGAGAGAGCGCATTTATCCAGACAGGCAGAAATACAAACATCCACCCACATTCTTATACACACACACACACACACACACACACACACAGGAAGAGAAACAAAGATGGAGGAAAATAAATACAGAAATGAAGAAGAGAAAAGAATCCATCCATTCTTCTTAATGGGATCGTGACTTGACAGAGGAGGAGGAGGAGGAGGAGGAGGAGGAGGAGGAGGAGGAGGAGGAGGAGGAGGAGGAGGAGGAGGAGGAGGAGGAGGAGGAGGAGGAGGAGGAGGGCGAAAAAGACAGAGGAAGAAGATTGAAGGAGTAATGGAGAAAGACAAGGATGACAAAAATAAGACCAAGGAAAGAAAAGAGGAAGAAGGATGAAAGGAAGGAAAGAAGGAAGGAAAAGGGAAGAGAACATGAATAAGTGAGACGAATATACTCAGAGAAAAGGAAGGAAATAAAAAAAAAGAAAACATATAGAGGAGGAGGAGGAGGAGGAGGAGGAGGAGGAGGAGGAGGAGGAGGAGGAGGAGGAGGTGGTAAGATTAAGGAAAGGATTGAAAGACGGACCGTAAGGAAGATGATAGGATGGTGAGGGAGGGAGAGGAAATGAGGGAAAGGAGAGGTGAGAGTGACGTAGAGACGGAAGGAAAGGAGAGGGAAAAAAAGGAGTCACTCAGTATGGAGGAGGAGGAGGAGGAGGAGGAGGAGGAGGAGGAGCTGAGGAGGAGCTGAAAAGTGAGAGAAAGAATGAGGGACAGGGGCGTGAGAGGAAGAGGAGGGGAAGAGGTGAGGAAAGAGAAAAAGGGGAAGAGAGAGAAAGAGCAGGAAGAGAAGAAATGGTGGAAGAAGACCTGACAGAAAGGTATGGATGGGAAGGAAAAGATAGAAGAGTGAAGTGAAGGGAAGAAGAAGGAAAGAAAAAAAACGAAAGGGAAGAAGAAGGAAGGAAGAAAATAGAAGAGAAAGGAAAAGAAGGGAATATAATGTAGAGGAGAATGGAATGAGGAGAGGAGAGGAGAGGAGAGGAGAGGGAAGGGAAGGCATAGGAGAAAAGGGAAGGGGGGGGGGATGAGGAAGGAGGGAAGTGAAATGAAGTGAAGTGAAATAAAGTGAAGGGAAGGGAAAGTAGAGAGCAAGATAGAAATTAAAAGAAAAAAAAACAACAGAAAAAAAAGGAAAACGATGAAAAAAAAGAAAGACAAATTTAATGAAACAATAAAAAAATAAAAGGGAAAATAATAAAAAAAATAATGGTAACACACTAAATTAAACTAAACTTGAGAGATAAAAAAGATAAAATAATATAAGGCTCCTCCCCACCCACCCTCATTTTCTGAGGTAAACAACACAGGAGGAAGAAAGAAGATATATAATTATTAAGAGAAAAACAGAAAAAGAATGTAAAAAAGTGAAAAAAAACGAGAGAGAGAGAGAGAGAGAGAGAGAGAGAGAGAGAGAGAGAGAGAGAGAGAGAGAGAGAGAGAGAGCAAAGCTGAGTAGACATAATTTGATATAATTCATATTTTAGGAGGTGATTTTCGCTCCTATTTATAAGGTAGTAAAGGAGGGAAGAGAGAGAGAGAGAGAGAGAGAGAGAGAGAGAGAGAGAGAGAGAGAGAGGGAAAACCACAGCAAACTTATTTCCGAACGAGAGATTCCAATAACTCTCTCTCTCTCTCTCTCTCTCTCTCTCTCTCTCTCTCTCTCTCCGCTACGTCTTATTTGTCTGCCTTTCACTTTCTCCCTCACTTTCCGTCAATCTTTCTTATTGTCTGTCACTCTGTCTGTCGCGCGCACTCTCTCTCTCTCTCTCTCTCTCTCTCTTTCATTAAGAACGCCCACTGTGTGTGTGTGTGTGTGTGTGTGTGTGTGTGTGTGTGTGTGTGTGTGTTATAGATTGAGAGAA
>NC_059273.1:2600000-2605000 GCF_017591435.1 Portunus trituberculatus
TTCCTGTCTCACCAGCATCATCGCCGCATCATTATCATCCTTCTCATCACCAACACAACCCGAGGCAAGACCACAAACCTCTCATCTTACACCTCCTTTCTCTCTTTTCCTTCCTCCTCGCTTCATACTTCCTCATTCTTTACTTCCTGTATTTTTTTTTTCATTTTTCATCCTTTCTTTCTCTCCTATCTTGTTCACTCTTTCCTTCCTTTACTTTTTTTTTCATTCTTCATCCTTTCTTCCTCTCCTATCTCGTTTCTTCCTTCTTTTATTTACTTTTCTCGTTCTTTCTTTTGTTCCTTCTTTATTTATTTATCTATTAGTCTTTCTGTCTTACATTTCCTTTCTTTTTTCTTTTTTTTTATATCTTTATTTTCTCGATTTTCTTTCTCTTCCTCCTTCCTTCCATCTTAGTCTTTCCTTATTTCCTTTCCTTTCCCCCTTTTTTTTTTGTTGTCTTTCCCCTTTCCTTCCTCGGTTTTATTATTTTTTTTTCTCTCTCTCTCTCTCCTGTTCTTTCTTTCCCCTTTTCCCCTTTCCACTTCCTTTCTTTATTAATTTCCCTTCCAACCTCTCTCAATTTGGTCTCTTTCCTTCTCTTACCCTTTCATTTCTTTCCACACCTTTTTCCCTCCTCTTTCCTCCTTCCCCTTTCCTTCCCACCTTCCCCCTCCACTTCCCCTTCCCAACAGAGGTTTGTAATCATATCCAATCGCACGCAATACACCCCCTCTTTTGATCTCACCAGGAAAAGGAAAAGAGGAAATAAGGAAAAAAAGAGAAAAAGGTCAAGAAAATTCTTCGGAACCATAAGATGAAAGAGAAACGGAATCCAACTATGGGGGAAAGAGAGAGAGAGAGAGAGAGAGAGAGAGAGAGAGAGAGAGAGAGAGAGAGAGAGAGAGAGAGAGAGAGAGAGAGAGAGAATTGGTGTTCAGATGTGAAAACGTAAAAAAAAAAAATAAATAAAAAGTCAATATGAGAAGGAGAGAACACGAAAGAAAGAAGGATAAAGATGGGAAAAAGAAGGAAGGGAATAAAAGGAGGCTTACAGGTATTGCCCGATGATGGGAGAAAGGGATCAATGGCCGATAAAAGATGATGGGTGGAAGATGATGGGAAGCATAAAGGAATACACATAAAAACGAAAGGAAAAATAGAAAAAAAGTGCAAGAAAAGATAGCAAAGGAAAAAAAATGGATGAATAAGAACATAAGAAAGGAGGGAAGCTGCAATAAATGGGGATAAATTTAGAATAGTAATAAGAACAGTGATGATCTGAGGGATAAAAGAGAATTTTGGACACTAGAGAAAAAACAAAAACAAAAAACAAAAGGAAGAAATATGTGAAAAATGAAAAATTAATATAACGATACCAGAGAAATAAAAGAAAAAAAAAGATGAATGGGAAGAAATTTAGAAGAGCAATAATAAGAAAATGTTGGACACTTCAGAATAAAACTTAAGCAGAAAATACAAGTGAAAAAAAATGTAAAAAAGCAAAAAACAGAATAGAAGAAAATTTAGAATGGCAATAAGAATGATGATCTGAGGGATAAGAGAGAATGTTGGACAATAGAGAATGAAATAAAAGCAAGAAATACAAGTAGAAACGGATTAAACTGAAGATGAAAGAAATGATTAAAGAAATAAAAAAAAAAACTCAAGTAATGAATATTGAATTAAAAAGCTTGAACATTGAAACGAAAGAGAAACTAACACAATGAACACACAGCGAAGAAAAAATAACAAAGAAAAAGGAAAGAGAAAAAGGAAATACCACAATAAAATACGAAAATAACTGAAGAATAAAAAAAAAATATTGAAAAAGTCTTGAAAATGGAACTGAACTATATAGAAAAGGACATAAGGAAAAACAATACACGGAAATAAAGATGGCATAGATAGAGCACAGAAAATAAAACAATATGCATAGAAAAAAAAAACACGAAATATGAAGAGAAAAAAGGAAATGATTAAATAAAACAAACATATAAGAAAAGTAAACACACACACACACACACAAAAAAAAAAAAAAAAAGCTGAATATTTCTCCACGTCAAAGGAACACCGCTGCTAAAAAAGAGGAATCATAATACACGACCGAATTATTAAAAAAAAAAAATAAATAAATAAATATCAAGATCAGACTTTTATCTATAAACGCTATGCTAAGATTACATCGATCTGGCCACGGTGAGTCAGTTCCGCGGAGGTCAGACGAGAGAGAGAGAGAGAGACCGAGACCGAGACCGAGACCGAGAGAGAGAGAGAATTGAGTGAGGGTGGTTTACAGTAGCAGGTGGAAGGAATGGGTGAAAAGGGTTGAAGTGAGGGGAGGAAGTACGAGGGGTGCGAGTGAGGGGAGAATAGCCTCAAGAGGGAAGAAAAGGTGTGAGAAAAGGGTGTAATGCAGGTGTGAGTGGACGGGGAGAGGGGTGGAACTGAAGGGATCTATGACAGACAAAAAGATAAAAATAACGGGGAAGGATAAAAAAAAGGAAAAACGAGGTGAAGGAAAAAAAAGAGGGTAAGATGAGAAGAAGAGAATGAAGGAGGAAGCAGTAAAAGAAGAGAAGGGAAGGGAGATGGGAGGGAAAGGAGTCACTCAAGAATATATGAGGGGAAGGAAAGAAGATGGAGGAAGAAGGACGGAAAGGGAGAGAAAAAAGAAACGAGGAGAGAAATTGAAAAGAAAAATAATAAAAAACAAGAAACACGACAATAAAAGCAACGAACAAAGATAAAGATGGAAAGGATAAGGAAAGGGAAAAAAATAGAAAAAAAAGGAGTAAGGAAAGTCAGGATAAGGGGAAACGTGTGAGGGGAATGTCTGAATCACTCGACAGGTAAAGGTGGAGGTGGAGGGGAATGAGTCAGGCGTTGAGTCACTCCCCAATGAGTCAGGCCTGAGGGGAAGCAAGCATGGGTTAGTGGGTAGCCTTCGACTGTATTGTGAGGGCCAACGTGTCTGATGGTGCTTGTTGTTCCTTTGTGTTCTTTAGACTCTTTAGACAGAGAGAGAGAGAGAGAGAGAGAGAGAGAGAGAGAGAGAGAGAGAGAGAGAGAGAATTTAGCTTTTAGAAAATTATGGTCTGTATTTTGAACTCTCTCTCTCTCTCTCTCTCTCTCTCTCTCTCTCTCTCTCTCTCTCTCTCTCTCTCTCTCTGTCTTAATGGAGCTCGTGTTTTTATTTCCATTAATATTGCACAATTTAGTTAAAGTCTAATTAGAATCATGAAACTTTTACTTGACTGTTTAACTCATTCATTACTGCAAGCACAGCCAGAACTTTTAGAACTCCGCCACTTGTAAGTTGTAACAGATTAGGAAACTATATATTGGCAGCGTACGACTAACAGCACTAACTAAAACCAACACTCGGTGACGTCAAAGAAATCTAACCAATTCACGGAGACAAATCGCGCCACAAGAATTAATGTAAGAAATCTTCATCAGTACTTACATGAAAGAATGAGAAAAAAATTAATTTTGTAACTTTTAGGCTTCTAGGGGATATAATGAGTGAAGATGGCTGTGGAATACGAAAATATATGTCTCAGAATGGTTAATTAGAAAATAAAAACCTAATACTATTGAAAAGGATCAACATTAGAAGAAAAACTAAGAGGAGGCGACTCTCAAGGGTACATTTTGTAATCTCTATTCTGTATAACATAAAAAAGATGTATCAGAATGGTCAGAAATTAAGGAAGAAAGTAATTAATCCGAGTAAAAAGGTTAACAGGAGAAAAACTAAGAGGAAGAAATTTTCAAGGGTACATTTTGCAATCTATAGACTGTATATTAAAAAAAGATGTAACAGCATGATTAGAAATTAAGAAAAAAGTACCTAATAACGATGAAAAGGCTAACACAATGACAGAAACTCAGAAGAGGCGACTTTTAAGGTACATTTTGCAATCTCTAAACTGTGTAACAAAAAGAAATTAACATAATAGCTAGAGATAAATAAAAAAGGTACTTAAAAACGCTGAAAAAAAAAAATGCGACAAAATGGTTCGAGATAAAGAAAAAAAGTACCTAATAACGATAGAAAGTCTAACACAATGAGAGAAACTAAAACAAGAGACGACTTTCAAAGTACAGAAACTTCGCGAGATAGATTTACGTATAAATAAGGAACGAATACAGACGCAAGGCAGTCTCGGGGGAGGCAGAGTGGTGGAGGGTGTGACGGTCCCCAGGGTGGCAGGCAGGGGCGGCGGTCAATACAGCGCTATGCCAGCCAGGTTAATGAGCGCCCCAGGTGGTGATGTCAGTTAACCTCCTCCACCTGCAATTAGCCCGAGTATTTCCTTCCTTCCCTTCTTGTACACCGCCTCTCTCTCTCTCTCTCTCTCTCTCTCTCTCTCTCTCTCTCTCTGTGTGTGTGTGTGTGTGTGTGTGTGTGTGTGTGTGTGTGTGTGTGTGTGTCAATCACCTGTAGTGTCTCTTTACTTACCAGAGAGAGAGAGAGAGAGAGAGAGAGAGAGAGAGAGAGAGAGAGAGAGAGAGAGAGAGAGAGAGAGAGAGAGAGAGAGAGAGAGAGAGAGAGAGAGCCTTACCTCACTCATGACATTGAAATTACCCCTCTCCCTCGCTCTCCTTCCTCTCACCCACTCCCCTCATGTCAAATTAATGGATGAGGGGAAATTACTGAGCGAGAACTTTTCCCCTTGGCGCAAAAACCATCTCCATTACACACCTTTCTCCCCTCCCCCTCTCAGATGGTGGGTGAGGGAAAGTAAGGGAAACGCTGCCTTAAACTTGAGCAGTATATTTCCCCTTATTTCCCTTTTATCTAGTTTGTTTTCCTTTTTTTTCCTTCATATGGTTTATTTTTAACTTTTTTTCCATTATCTACTTCTTTTCCATTTTTTCTACGTCTATTTCGTTTCTTTATTCTTTCCTATCTTCTAGTTTCTATGTTTTTTTTTCTTTCATTTTCACATCATTTCTTTATTTTCCTTTTCCCTTCACCAGTTTGTTTATTTCCC
>NC_059273.1:2610000-2612500 GCF_017591435.1 Portunus trituberculatus
GACCGACAAACTGACTGATGACAAACTGAGTGACTGATCGACAAACTGACTGACTGATCGACAAACTGACTGACTGACTGACTGACTGACTGACTGATTGGCTCGCTCACTGAAGGGCACCACCACCACAACACCTCATGAGCAGCTCCCGTCATGCGTAGACACGACCGCAAGTCCGTGAAGGTGTGAGGTGACGCATGTCCTGCTACACCCAAGGAGACAGACATGTAGTTAGGAGGTAGACAGACATACAGACATACACACAAACACAGTCAAGATCACCTGTAAACAATGTCCAGTCTCCCTCTTGATCGATTCCCTCCCAGGCTTCGCTGTCTGGAGAGTCACCACCACTATCACCACCACGACCACCACCACTACTACTACTACTACTACTACTACTACTACTACTACTACTACTACATCATCATCATCACCATTAACATTCCTCTCATCTAATATTAATTTCAAATGAGAAATGAACAATTATAACCCTCCTTTTGCTTCTCTCTCTCTCTCTCTCTCTCTCTCTCTCTCTCTCTCTCTCTCTCTCTCTCTCTCTCTCATAAACACTGCTCAAGGCGACGGCAGCAACAACAGTAACTATATACCTTATCCCCAAGAGAGAGAGAGAGAGAGAGAGAGAGAGAGAGAGAGAGAGTGAGTTTGTGCGTCCAGATCCGGTTTTTGGATATTTTGAAACCGATTTGAGTCGAACCAGTGAACGAGAGTGGCTGAGGTGCTTCGAATCGCTGTATCGGACACCCAACGACTCACTCCAGCGACACAGCGAACCAATGGTGTGTTCGGAGCATCCATTCACCCTCCTTGCCCTCTCCCTCTCTCTCTCTCTTTGTTTTCCCTCTCTTCCCTTCCTTTCACACCTCCTCTCCATATTTTCTCTCTTTCCCTAGGGAGAAGGAGTCTTGGAAGGGAAAATGGAGGAGGAATAGAGGGGAGAAGTTGACTGAGAGAAGAGGAAGAAGAGTAAACGAAAGAAAAAGGGAGAAATGAATGAGGAAATGGAAGAATAAGAGGAATGAAAGGGTAAAATAAAAAGGAAAATAGGAAGGAAACGAATGGATAGGAAAAAAATAGGGAAGAGGAAATCCGGAATATAAAATCTTGCTATGAAAAGAAGATAGTGAAAAGGAAAGAAAACAAAGGCAGAATAAGGAAAAAAGTAATGGAAAATAACGATAAGAATAGGAATAAGAGACAAAGACTTGAAAAAAATGAAAAAAACAAAGAAACACAAGTTACACATGAAGAACACAAAACAAAACAGAGGTCGGATGAAAATAACGACAAAGGAACAACACAAAGACAAGATGAAGGAGATAACAACGAGAACAAAGAAGGATAGTAGGAAACAAGACAAAGAGAATTAGAAAAAAGAAACTGAACACAAAGAAAATATGCTTGCAAAATTTTCATCACGAATTTAGCAGAGCGGAAAAAAGGCGAGAAAACAGAGAAATAAGGAAAAAAAGTGTAGACAGAATGGAAGAAGGAAAAGATGAAAAAATGGAAAAAGTATTAAAGAAAAAAAATGGAGGAAAAATAAAGCAAATCAGGGAAATATAAGTACAACAAAAGAAAAGGAAAGAAAAAGATACGGAATAAATAAAGAAAAGATAAAGAAAATTAAGAAAACAGAAAGGAAAGATAGGGCAAAGAAAACAAAAAAAAAAATATACGAAACACCATCATAACAAACTCAAACACACACACACACACACACACACACACACAAATAAATAAATAAATAAAAAAAAAGCAAGAAAAAAAAAAAAATACGAATCCTAATAAGCACGACATAAAGAACGAGAGAGAGAGAGAGAGAGAGAGAGAGAGAGAGAGAGAGAGAGAGAGAGAGAGAGAGAGAGAGAGAGAGAGAGAGAGACTAAGTAAAGAGGATATAAAACGCTGCAAAAAGAACAAATGTACGGAGAAAAGAGCATCTGAATTAAATCGTTTGGAAAAAAAAAAAAAACACAAAATTTATAGGACAGGAGGAGCAGACAGCGGGACAGAGCGAGTGGGGCGGAAAATGACCTCAGGGGAAGGGAGAGGAATGGGAGAGGAATGGGAGAGGGATACGAAAAGAAATGGGATAGAGATAAAGATAACATGAGAATTGGAAGAGGAGATGGAGAGAAAGAACACAAGAGGGAATGGGAAAGAGATGAGAGAGGGATACGAGAAGAAAAGGGAGATAAAATGGGGATTGGAAGGGGATTGGAGAGAGAAAACAAAAGAGAATGGGAGAGGGTTGGGAGAGATACGAGAGGTAATGAGAGATAACATGAGGATTGGAAGAGAAAATAGAGATAAAACATGAGAAGGAATGGGAGAAATATAGCAACGAGAAGGAAAAGGATGAGGGTTGATAAAGGAATAAAAGGAGGATGAGAAGGGAATAGGAGAGACTTAGAGCCAAAAACGGAATAATGGAAGAGTAGAGAGTGAAACGAGGCAAAAATAACTCGAGTGGAGG
>NC_059273.1:2620000-2622500 GCF_017591435.1 Portunus trituberculatus
AGTAGTAGTAGTAGTAGTAGTAGTAAATTTTTATAATTATTGTTGCGATAATTGTTGACTACTACTACTAATTCTACTACTACTACTACTACTACTACGACTACTACAAAGAAGAGCGAAATTAACAACCAACACCCTTCATTCCATCCGTCGCTTCCTTTAACACTCTCATCACCACCACCACCACCACCATCATCACCACCACGACCACCACCACCATCATTACTAATCCCATTACATTAACAACAATGGCAGAGGAGGCTCAAGAGGCGTGCCACCGCAGAAGAGGACCATTAGCGAATTGCAAGAAAGTGGACACACAGGAGGACGCGATAACAAAGGAATGGGGAAGAGAAAAGGGAGAAGAAAGAAGAGAAAACACAAGAAGAATACGAGACATAATAGTTCTTTTCTTCATTTGTTGTTGTTGTTGTTGTCTAGTTTTGTTTGTGTCCAGTTTTTTTTTCTTTTCCTTTTTTTTATGTTCAGTTCTTCACAAGTTTTCATTATTTTTTTGAGGTATTTGTTATTTTTCGTTATGTTTTTTACTGTTCATTTTTTTTTTCATTCTATTTCATTACTTATTTTTCTATTTTTTTATTGTTTTATTTTTTTTATCGAGTTCTAATCCTCCTTTATGTTTTATGAGGCTCTCTTACTACCTGACTGTATTATCATCATTACCTTTCTGTTTTTTCCATGCTGAGATCAAAGGGGAGACAATAATCCATACTTTTTCATTTACTTATTAATTTCTTTCTGCCGTTACATCAAATTTTTATCTTACTTAATTAGACTCGATGCGATATAATTTTTTTTCATTAATTTTTATAAAGCTAAATTACTTTACTTTTCATAACCAAATACCAGGAAAAAGAAAATAATGGTGCAGCCCTTCCATTAAATCTTAAGCTTTTACACACTTCATTAAATTTATTCAGTATTTGGTCATGAAATAAATGGGCTTGAATTTTTTTTAACACGGGAAGGAAAACCATAACAAGAACCATATATCCCACGTCACATAGGCCTAACGTGAATAACTTTATAGACCTCTGAAGCGTAACATAAAACCATGCAATAACCATTAAATGACCCCCAATCTGTCTCTCTCTCTCTCTCTCCCTCTCCCCCTTGGTTTTATCACGTTCCTTATAGGTAAGAATAGAAACCAGAAAGCAGACAGACAGGTTCTGATGTTACCTTGCCCGAGGAGGAGGAGGAGGAGGAGGAGGAGGAGGAGGAGGAGGAGGAGGAGGAGGAGGAGGAAACGAAGACGATGAAGCGGAAAGAAGAAACTGCATCACTACCACTATCACCACCACTACTACCACCACCACTACTACCACTACTACTACTACTATCACATGATTCTTCCTGCTATAACTCCCGAGCGGCAGTGACAAGTGTTCACCTCAAGGCCGCCCCACTATTGACGCCGTCGTGACATGCATTTATTTCAAGGCTACTGCCCTAAAAAAAAAAAAAAAAAAAATAGAGGCGGCCATGAATAAGCAAACACCATCACCCGTATCATCACCACCATCATCACTAGAACACATCACCATTATCATAAATCAAGTCAGTCAGTTCACTATTCGCCTGTTTGCATTCCATTTTTCTTCATCTATATCACATTCATTCACTTAACACTCATGAATCAGAAATTAACTTAGGAATGGATGAAAAACACTATTAACCCCTTCAGTACTGGGACGCATTTCTACCACGAGTTTGGGAGTGATTAGACGATCTTATTTAATTAGGAATGGTCTATGGAGGTCAGAAGATTAATGGCCACAATCTTCACAATTTTAATCCTCCACATGAGTTTCTGAAGCTGTGTAAAATCACCAAATAGTAACCAGAATGAATATGGAAATGTGTCATGGTACTGAAGGGGTTAAATCTATAGTGTAAGGGAAAGATAAAAGACTAACGATATACAGTAAACACATCTTAACTCAATATCTTCTAACTGTGTCCCATAAGCCACGTTTACGAAGGGGATATTTATCGGACTTAACACTGAATGCTTCTCTGATTTAAAACTTAATGCATCGCAACATCGAGGTCATATGGCGCCGTTGCAGTATCTTTAAGGCCTGTAGAACTGAAGGGATAAATTATTGTTAAGGGCTCACTTTGAATGCGATCTAATACATCAGTCCTTTCAATAAAACTACTGAGACATTTCTAGTGACAGTTCTTCCTCTTCCCATACATTCAGTCTTAAACACTAGCTAGAAAACTTGAGAATCGACACTTTTAATGCCTTGTTTCCTTCTAGCAGGAGTCTGTAAAGAATTATACAATGATGTGAATTCCTGTAACGTCACACCAATTGAGTTAAATCACGTATATTATTGTTAGTTTTAGTTCCGATATCCACCACATCTGATGCTCTCCACAACGTCAACCAGGTGAACCCAAATCCCCACTGTGGCGCCCCAACCACAGCAGTAACCTCCCACTAAACAGCTTAAACTCACAAACCCGA
>NC_059273.1:2630000-2637500 GCF_017591435.1 Portunus trituberculatus
GTGTGTGTGTGTGTGTGTGTGTGTGTGTGAAAGAAAGAAAAAAATATATTCATTGCTCAGGCTTTTTTTTTTTTCATAAATTATGTAGCACAGCTCCTGATTAATATACTGTAGATAAATAAAACTAAGAATTCCCTAAACATTCCTAACAAAACATTAATACATTTCGCAAGTTTGTTAACAGTCCTGCCTTCCTGCTCTGCGTCAACTTAAAGCGATTTGACTCTAGTTGTGTGTGTGTGTGTGTGTGTGTGTGTGTGTGTGTGTGTGTGTGTGTGTGTGTGTGTGTGTGTGTGTGTGTGTGTGTGTGTGTGTGTGTGTGGAGTAATTAGATATGATTATTGTCGTTAGTACTGCATCGTATCATGAGATTTTAATTTTGTGTTATTGTATTGTCAAGTCTGGTTTCTGGAGTCTATAGAATTCTTAAAGACTACAGTAGACAATTAAGTCCTGACATACAAATGTAATAGACGTTTGTGGTCAATAAACTAAACTAAACTAAACTGTGTGTGTGTGTGTGTGTGTGTGTGTGTGTGTGTGTGTGTGTGTGTGTGTGTGTGTGTGTGTGTGTGTGTGTGACATCATAATGCTATTTTTATTACTATAATTTCAATGTTTTTTTCGCGGTATTTTCACGTGACGCTGTTTGTCATGCCGCTGCGTTGCGTGAACAGGAACATTTATAATTCATGAAATGTAAAACCCCAACTTTCCCCTTCCACTCCCCACCCCTCCTCTCCCTCCCGCACACCATAACTGCAACACGGAAAAAAAAACTGAATAACTTTCAGGCAATTTTTTCCATCAAATTAACGACGCTTACTCTCTCACGTCAAAATGTAACACGAAAATGGTCTGTAAACGTGCATTTTTTTTCCTAGTAACTTCTTTCCCTATGAAGTCATGAGTGGATAAAAAAAATTAATAAAAAAACTCACAGATGTCACTCTATAAGGAAGCTTCTACATAGTTACAGTAATTTGGGGAATATTTGTGGTAAAATCAAGCTCTTTTATCTCTCCTCTTCTTAACTTCCTTCAGTACAGGGACGCATTTTTACTACTTTTGGGTATAATTAGACGATTTTTTTGTTTTATATTAGGAAATGCCTACTAAGGTCAGAGGATTAATGGCCAGAGTCTTCACTATTTTAACCCCAACGCAAGTTTCTGAAGCAGTATAAAATCACCAAATAGTAACCAGAATGAATATGGAAACGCGACATGATACTGACAGGATTAAAATATAATTCCTGATAAACTAAATGAAAGAAAATTAAAATAAATGAAATAAGAAACAAACCCAATTAGGAAAGAAGAATATAAGTGAAAGTGCAGTAAAGTTGGTAGGTCTATAAGTAGCACTCTCCGTGTAAAACAATACTAATCCTCATCAATCATCACTATTCATACGACCACCTAATCCTTAAAGCCACTCGCCCACTCGGTATTAACAGTGACGTGTGAATATTTGCAGTGGAGTTCAGTTATTTATCAGTTTATTCTACCAAACTGACCTCGATTCAAAACAACAAAATAGATGAATTAATGAACAAACCAATGAATGAATAAACAAAAATTCTCGTCATATAATCAAATGTAAAATCGTTTCGCTCAACAAACACATGAATTATGAAACTGGCATATTACAAGAGAATATTTCCATCGTTTCAACACAGCCTTAAGATGTGAGACGTACATATAATAAAAAAAAATGTCAGTCTTAGGATGTGAGACGTAAATAAAAAAGAATGTCAGTCTTAAGATGTGAGACGTGCAAATTGAAAAAAAATGTCAGTCTTACAAAAAAAAAAGTGTCAGTCTTAAGACGTGACACGTACAAATTATGGTGAGATGCCGAGAAGGAAATGAAGGTGATATGCTCGCCGCTCGTTCAAGGCTAAGCAGTAATAAAAGGGTGGTGACTGAGATATAATGAATTGCAGAAAAGTATAGCAATTTATGTGTCATTTGGTAAAAGATTAATTCTAATTCCCTAAGAGCGTTGTGTTTGTCTGTCTGTCTGCCTGTCTGTCTGTCGGTCGGTTTGTCTCTTGCGATTTCACAGCACTTGGATAGAATTTCGGGAAAGAAAACTGATATTACTTAACGAAGAGAGAGAGAGAGAGAGAGAGAGAGAGAGAGAGAGAGAGAGAGAGAGAGAGAGAGAGAGAGAGAGAGAGAGAGAGAGAGATCTAAATGACACCATCAAAATTTGTCTGCATAAAACACACACACACACACACACACACACACACACACACACACACACACACACACACACACACACACAGTGACGCGAACCCCACACATCAGCAAACAAAGTCGGGGGAGGAAAGGGGGGAGGGTCAACAGGCGCCGCTAAGCTTGCAATCACTTCTTAATTACACTCTGGGAAAAAAATCACGCATGCAACTTTGAAGACCATATGCCTCTCTCTCTCTCTCTCTCTCTCTCTCTCTCTCTCTCTCTCTCTCTCTCTCAAGGCAAGCCTCTTTTTCCCTCCCTTTCCCCCTTTCAGTAAATGTCACTCCTTAATTAGAGTTAATTAAAGGGACAAGCACGTTCTCTAACTTCATGAGGGTATGAGAAAAGTATGAGGAGGCATAATTATCCTCATTACTCAGCCTAGCATTTCTCATAACTGTGCCGCGACTCTTTCACTTGACTAACGCCACTTAATATCTGCCTCATAATTATCTTATCTACCTCACAAACTTCCTACCTCCTTCATAACTCATTATCTTTATCAAAATCCTTACATTTTGCTTCATATCTTTCACGTTTTCCTTATAACTTACACTTATAATTTCGCTCCCTCATAATCCACATTGTTACTTCATATCTTACCTTTCTCATTATTTCCATACCTGCCTCGTAAGCTTGCATTCCTACTAACCTCGTGACTTCCTTAAACTCTCATGCCTTCCTCATAAAATTAATTCCCAGCCTCATAATCCAGCGGGCCTTGCTGTTTGACCGTTTTTGTTTTCCCTTCTTACATAGAAAATAAAATAATCACATCTTTCTCATAATCTCACACCTGCCTCACGATATCCACAACTACCAAAACTAGTAACCCTCATACCTGTCTTAGGCTCGTAATCTTAAACACTTCTGTGATTCACCTTCATTATTTCAAAAGGCGTTATTTAAATTCATACGAGCTTTTAACCCCTTCAATAATAAGCCGCATTTTTATTATTTCTTCCTGCATGATAAGACGACTTTGTTTGCATTAGGAAGGATCTATGGAGGGCAAAAGGTTAATAGCCAGAGTCTTCACTATTTTAATCCCCATATAAGTTTCTAAAATCGCCAAATAGTAGCTGGAATGAATAAGAAAACGCGGCACGGTACTGAAGGAGGTTAAAATTTTCTTATGGTTCCAGAGGCAGAGTGACAAGATTTCTACCTTATCAACAGGACAAATACTCTTGAAAACCCCGCTAGTCATCTCTGTGGCCTTGAAAAATAGACGTGGTGAGAGAGCAAAGAGTTTCAGCATACGGGTCTAATAATCATCACATCCACCTTTAAACATTCCTACACCTGTCCAATAACTCTCATATCTGCTCTACCGTCCACACCTGCTTCAGATTCCTCACACCTGCCCAAAAACACCTGCAAAACACTTCTGGCACGAAAACAAGCACAGACAAACACTTATACGAATAAAATGTTTTATTGCATTTGAGTTTCATAAGTGTTTTTCTTCTCGTTGTTTAATCTTCTGAGGACAATGATATTAAAATGCTCAGAGGACGAAATTACAAAACTTTCAATATTAATATGATGAAGGAAAGATGAGAATATTGCAGAATTAATTAGAAGCGATCCGCGAGAGAGAGAGAGAGAGAGAGAGAGAGAGAGAGAGAGAGAGAGAGAGAGAGAGAGAGAGAGAGAGAGAGAGAGAGAGAGAGAGATTTGGAATTAATTTGGAGCTTAATAAAGAAAATATGATTAAGTTTCATATTTTGCTTCCTAGAACAATAATATTTAAGTGTCCTGAGAATGAAATTACAAACTTGAATAAGAAAAAGGAGAGAAATATTGCAAAATTAATCTGAGAGAGAGAGAGAGAGAGAGAGAGAGAGAGAGAGAGAGAGAGAGAGAGAGAGAGAGAGAGAGAGAGAGAGAGAGAGAGACTGAAGCTTAGAGGGAAAAAAATTATCTACACATGTACCTATGAAGTATCTCACTCTTTTTCTCCCTCCCCCTTACTCTTCCCCTTGCTTCCTATCATTCCCCTTTTCTCCTATCCTTCCCCTTAGTTCCTCATTAGTTCCCCTTAGTTGACTCATTAACCAGATTTCTTTGTCATTAACCTCTTCAGCACCATGACGTGTTTCCATATTCATTCTGCTTACTCTTTGGTGATTTTATACAGCTTCAGAAACTTAAGATGGGATTAAAATAATGAAGACTCTAGCTATTAATCTTTCCACCTCCATAGACCCTTCCTAATGTAAATAAAATCGTCAAATCATACCCAAAACTCATGGTAAAAAAAAAAATGCGTCCCAGTACTGAAAGGGCTAACATCAGTAACCCCTCTTCAAAATCCAGCGACTCATTTCTGTGGCCTTTGAAAACAGTGATGACTTAACCAAACCTTACCTCACCTATCTTTCTCTACACAAGTTACACATCAATAACCAACAATAACAAAAACAAACAACAACAAGCCAAGTCCCTGTAAAGCTGTTAAGGAACTATTTCTAACTAAGGACTGGGTAAATAGATAGGATAGCACGGCAGAAGACTCCTCCCCACCAACCATCCTCAGTTTGCACGGGTAAGGAGACTAGGAGTAGGAGTAGGAAGAGAAGTAAGAGGAGGAACTGGAGGAGGAGGAGGAGGGAAACTGGTTATATTAGTGAGGTAGGACGTGAGAAGACTGAAAAAGGGTAGAAGGAGGAGGAGGAATAGGAGGAGGAGGAGGAGGAGGAGGAGGAGGAGGAGGAGGAGGAGGAGGAGGGGCCGAGTGAGGGAGGGAAGGCGAAAGGATGGGAGGGAGGGAAGAGATAGTAGGAAAAAGGAGTGGAGGGGAAGAAGAACAGACAATATGAACGAGGACGTGGGTGGACGGGTGGAGAGAGAGAGAGAGAGAGAGAGAGAGAGAGAGAGAGAGAGAGAGAGAGAGAGAGAGAGAGAGAGAGAGAGAGAGAGAGAGAGAGAGGAACTGAAAAGAGGAAAAGGAAGAGAGGATCTGGTGTATCTTTGAAGGGAAAAAGAGGAATGAGAGGAGGAGAAGGAGGAGGAGGAGGAAGAGGAACAAACAATGTCAGCTGCAGAGAGAGAGAGAGAGAGAGAGAGAGAGAGAGAGAGAGAGAGAGAGAGAAGGGCGATAAAGTGGAAAAGATGAACTGAAGAGCGAAGAAGAAAAAGGAATAAACGTAGGAATGGAGACAGAGAGGACAAGAGTGAAAAGAAGAACAAAAAAGGAGAAAAATATAAAAATGAAAAAAGGGATGATGAAAACGAAACACAGAAATACAAATCCGAACACAGAAAACGAAGAAAAAAACCAAGAAATATAATAAAACAAGAAATTGAAGAGAAAAACAACTAATAAAACTGAAGAGATAACGAGAAAGAGAGAGAGAGAGAGAGAGAGAGAGAGAGAGAGAGAGAGATGAACCACTGAGAGCAGGAAGAGATGAAAGGCAAAAAAGGAAGGAAATAAGGGGAAAAAAAGGAAGTTGAGGCCAGAATAAGGAAAATAGAGGAGGATCACGGACAAAAGATCATGATAGCACTATATCACAGCCACCCACCACCAGACCCACCGCCATGACACCGACACTCAGACTGGGGAAACACTGTAGGGGAAAAAAATCGGGAAAGAGAGAAGAATGAAGAAAACATTTATGGATGAGTACACTAACACACACACACACACACACACACACACACACACACACACACACACACACACACACACACACACACACACACACACACACACACGGAGAATAATGCATACAAGAGAGAGAGAAAAACAAATATTCAGATGCTATGAATAATAAAAAGTTAGTCCTTCTTGTACTGCTACTGCTACTACTACTACTACTACTACTACTACTACTACTACTACTACTACCACTGCTATTATTACTACTACTATTACTACCACTACCACCACTACTACTACTACTACCACTACTGCTATTAGTACTACTACTACTACTACTATTACTACCTATCCCGTCAACAAAAATAAAATACAGGGGAGAAGAAAAAAGAAGTAAACAAATTGGTTATACTAGTAGAAGACATGCAGTGACGGACAGGATAGCACAGATGAAGGCTTCTCCCCACCCACCGCTCCACTGGCAGAACTACTAAGCAGCGAGAGGAGATTACATTGAAATTTAAGAGACTAGAGAGAATGACTACCACTACTCCTACTTCTATTTGGTGCTACACAACGATCAACAACGCAAAGTCGCAAACCCTAGTAAATGTCATTGCAGTTTACCATAACAGCCAACACTTGTGGACGAGAGTCGAAAAAAATAAACAAAAAAATAAAAACTTGTCCAATTTGTTACTAAAGGCTGTAACTGTTGAGCTGTAGATGACATTAAAGATTAAATTGAGACATTGACTACACGATTGAAAAATAAAACGTTTGACTTCACTGTATGAGAATCTTAATCCAAATATCTCTAACAGAATTATGAGGATGATGATGATGATGATGATGATGATGATGATGATGAGGAGGAGGAGGAGGAGAGCATTTCCAGTAAGACATAAAAAGAAGAAAGGTTAGCAAAGTTTACTGGCGGGCTCTATCTCTCCCGCTACATGACGTCCCGTCCCAAATTCCCGACCTTCATTATTAGGAGTCACGGCCTGTAGTGCTGCGCCACACACCACAGGGGAGGAGGAGGAGGAGGAGGAGGAACTAGGAATCTCTCCCACTTGCCCCTCTACCACACCAACATACAAACTAAGCAATAAGTCTCTCTCTCTCTCTCTCTCTCTCTCTCTCTCTCTCTCTCTCTCTCTCCATCCTCCACCTTCCCTCATTGCCTCTCCATCCCTCCACCTTTCCTACTTCCCTATCCATCCATTAATCCTCACAAAATCTCACTTTGAATGCACGAGACACTTACTTTTCACATTTCTACTGACACTTACCTACGAAAAAGAGGGAAAAAAATGTAAACGAGAGAGTTAACACATACATAAACACACGAATCCCCGCAATATATCAGGTAAATATTCCATAGAGGTGAACACATTGGTAATTGGAATGATGCAGTACGCGTGTGTCAGGGCGGAACAGTAATTAGTGAGGGACAATGATGTTTCTTTTTACCAAATATTTGCCCGGCGCCCCTCACCCTCACCGTCACCGTCACCAACCACCAACACCAAAACAACAACATCGGTACCTCTGATCAATACTACACACACACACACACAGGATGATGATAGTGTGTGTGTGTGTGTGTGTGTGTGTGTGTGTGTGTGTGCAAGGGAG
>NC_059273.1:2642500-2647500 GCF_017591435.1 Portunus trituberculatus
GGAGGAGGAGGAGGAGGAGGAGGAGGAAAAGAAAAAAAAAAGGAAAAGAAGAACAAGATGATAAACAAAAAAATAATAATAAGAAGATCAAAGAGAAGAAAAAGAAAAAGGAGAAGGAAAAGGAGGAGGAGTAGGAGGAGGAAAGTAAGCAAGTCAAAAAAACAAGAAAGGAAGGAGGGATGAGAGAAGTGGAAAAATAAATAAAAGAAATTTGAGTACTAACGAAAAAAAAGAAGGAAAAGAGGAAGGAAGAAGAATAAAAGGAGGAAGAGAGAGGAGAGCAGTGGACAGTGAAAAAAAAATAAAACGAAGGGACAAAAAGGGAAAAAGACGAAGGGAAAAGAAAAAAAAGGGAAAGGAAAAAAGAAAGAAATGAATAAAAAAAATAAAGAATAGATAAGTAACAGGCAAGAAGGAAAGAGGACACAAACGCTAAAGGGAAAGAAAATAAAAGAGAAGGAAGTAAATAAATAAGTAAATGAATAAAGAAGAAGGATAAATAAGAAATTAATAAATAAAAGGATAAATGAAAAAAAAAAGTAAATGAATGAAGGAAAAATAAAAATAATAGAAAGAAAAGCAGAAAACACGACAAAATCACAAACCAATAATCAAAACAGAAAAAAAAACATGATAGAAAAAACACGATATAAAAAAGAAAAATTAAAAGAAAATGAAATAAAACAAAAGAAGAAAGACAAAAAGAAAGATAAACAAAAGACAAAAGAATAAAATGTCAAGGATTTTAAGCAAGAAAGAAAGAGAGAGAGAGAAAAAAAAAAAGGTTATTCCTCTCATTTATTATGTTAAAAGGAAGAGAAACAGGACGCAGAAGATGAGGAAGAGGAGGAGGAGGAGGAGGAGGAGGAGGAGGAGGAGGAGGAGGAGGAGGAGGAGGAGGAGGAGAAGAAGGACAATCAAAGGGCCAGTGTGTGTGTGTGTGTGTGTGTGTGTGTGTGTGTGTGTGTGTGTGTGTGTGTGTGTGTGTGTGTGTGTGTGTGTGTGTGTGTGTGCAATCAAAGACACAATGAGGAGGGTGACCTACAAGCAAGAGGAGGAGAAGGAGGAGGAGGAGGAGGAGGAGGAGGAGGAGGAGGAGGAGGAGAAGGAGAAGGAGAAGGAGAAGGAGAAGGAGAAGGAGAAGGAGGAGGAGGAGAAGGAGGAGCAGGACGAGGAAAATGTGTGAAGGCTGAAGCGAAGGAGGTAAGGAAGGGCAGAAGGTGAGGAGAATGCAGATTCCTTTGGAGGGGCGGGAGAGAGAGAGAGAGAGAGAGAGAGAGAGAGAGAGAGAGAGAGAGAGAGAGAGAGAGAGAGAGAGAGAGAGAGAGAGAGAGAGAGAGAGAGAGAGAGAGAGTAACTGTGGGAAAAGAGGAGAGAGAGGAAGAAAGAATGTGGTACAGTAACAAAGATAGTGTGTGTGAGAGAGAGAGAGAGAGAGAGAGAGAGAGAGAGAGAGAGAGAGAGAGAGAGAGAGAGAGAGAGAGAGAGAGAGAGAGAGACCACACTCAGCCTACAAAACCCTAGAGGCAAATCTGTAGGACAGGCTGAGAGAGAGAGAGAGAGAGAGAGAGAGAGAGAGAGAGAGAGAGAGAGAGAGAGAGAGAGAGAGAGAGAGAGAGAGAGAGAGAGAGAGAGAGAGAGAGAGAGAGAGAGAGAGAGAGAGAGAGAGAGAGAGAGAGAGAGAGAGAGAGAGAGAGAGAGAGAGAGCATCCTACTTTGACCTTTGTCCCTTTCAACACAGCAACACAAAGGTAATGTTGCTATGTGACGACTCTCTCTCTCTCTCTCTCTCTCTCTCTCTTTTCCCGGCTCACACGGTCACGCAAATGTCAAAAATACACCTCTAGTCATGCACATACACACTTTCTCTCTCTCTCTCTCTCTCTCTCTCTCTCTGCACAAAACAACAACTATCAACACAATACAACAAAAAATAAGGGAGGTAGATTATTCATAAGCTCATGATGGTTAATTTGAGGCTTAATTACTCCCACAACCGAGGGGAGGGGAGGGGAGGGGAGGGGGGAGAAGAGGGGAGAGGAGACAGAGAGAGAAAGAGGAAAGGGAGTGACTGAGATAAGGAAGAGGAAGAGGAAGAGGAGGAGGAGGAAGAGGAAAGAGTTAAATTTAAGATCATTTGCATATGTATTAAAATCTAGATAGAAACATTTATATTCTGAGGGAAAAATGTTATTAATGCTTATTCCCTGACACCCTTGAAAACTACGTACCTGGATAGAGATGAGCAGAAAGGGGAATAGAATGGTAGATAGATAAGCAAATAGACACATACAAGTAAATAGATAAGTAGACTGATAAAAATATAGAAAGAAATAGAGTGACAGATACTAAAGTAGATATAGGTATAGATATAAAACTTGGTGATATAAAGAAAAAAGAGAATTTGTGGATAGATATATATTTTTTCATGTAAGAGGGGAGAAACTAGGCAATGGGAAAAACAAAACTCACTTAGGTCCGATAGAGTTAGCAGAAAGAAAGGGATAAATGTCTTGAAACCTGTCCACGGTCCGAGTGTAGGTTGGGCTTCCTCACTCGGAGCAACGGTTTCCTAGCGGGTGGGCTTTGAGATAGGAGGTACCCCAAAAAGTACCCCCTTTAGCCCATAAATACCGTGAAAAGCCCACATGGTATAAATAAGAAAATAAATAAAAAAAAACTCCCTCTTAAATGAAGTCAAGTTGTAGGACGTTAGAAATACAGAATCAGGCAGGGAGTTCCAGAGTTCCAGATAGATAGATAGATAGATACAGATAGACACACAGAGACATACAGGTAAGTACACAAGAAAGGATAAGTCAGGTAGCTTGACAGAATCCTTCCCACAATTCCTAAAATCCTACGAGAAAAGGAACAAGGTGGCTTATTCCTCCTCCTCCTCCTCCTCCTCCTCCTCCTCTCCTCCTCCTCATCCCTCCAACCTTCAAACACCTTTATTATTTTCTAAGTTAAAACTCAAAATAAACAAATGCATCGAGAGAAAAAGGAAAAGATTTAAGAGCCGATGCATTTCATAATTTTCTTATTCTTTTTCCTTCTCCATTTTTATTTCTATTTTCAATCTCTCCTACTTTTAAACATTATCATTTCTTCTTTTCTTGTTCCTTTCTCATTCAAATCGTTACTTGTTCCTTTATTTGGTGTGAAAATTATGACAGTATTTCTCCTTTTAATTGTCTTCTTCACTTCATTGATTTGTTTTATATTCCATCTCTCTCTCTCTCTCTCTCTCTCTCTCTCTCTCTCTCTCTCTCTCTCAGGCAACACGACAGACAGACTAAAAAAGTATAAAAATGAGCCCAATTTTGTTTTCCCTTCTGGATTGTTGAGGGCAAAAAGTAACCAGCTGAGCCCTGCCATCTGCCCCCCCCCTCCATTCTCTCTCTCTCTCTCTCTCTCTCTCTCTCTGTTTTTACGGCCACAATAAATCTGAGGCTAATGGTGCGGTGATGTTATGCCTCCTCCTACTACTACTATTACTACTACTACTACTACTACTACTACTACTACTATTCTATTACGCACTCTTACTTAAACTCTTACTTTGACATAACAACAACAACAACAACAACAAGCATTACTACTACTACTACTACTACTACTACTACTACTACTATTGCTGTTGCTTCTACTATTACAGGGTAGAAAACAAGAGAAAGACAAAACAAATATAGAAAACGTGATACATAAAGGAGATAAACAAAGATAATTATTCAAGGCAGGATAAAAAGAAACAGTAATAAATAGCCACGAGAGAGAGAGAGAGAGAGAGAGAGAGAGAGAGAGAGAGAGAGAGAGAGAGAGAGAGAGAGAGAGTATAATTTTCTTACCGGAATCTATTAATATTTTTTGTTCGTAGAGTTTTCTCAACATTAAATCTTGCTCTTGTTATATATACACTAAAAATGCAAAATTAACGTGACTGTACGTGACATACTAATCAACTGACTATGCCCAGGTAAATTCCAGACCAGGTAGATATATTAACACGATAAACCTTGAAAATCTTTAAGGCGAAAATAATCATAAAATTAATCAGAACTTACCTCTCAACTCTCATCAGGTAACATCAGCATAGGTAGTCTTACAGAACGCACCTTAAGAATACTGGCGATATTACAGGAAAAGAATGAGATGTTGAAAAAATGGATATAAAGGTAGAGGGATAAATAGATACATGGATGTCTAGAGATAGATAGATAAATAAACAGATAAATAGGCAGATAAAGAAAGATTTATTTATGTCGAGAAATAGATAGATAAATAGATATATATATATATAGATTGACAGATAAATACATAGATAGATAGATAAATAGACAGAGAGACAGAAAGACAGATAGACAGACAAACAGATTGATAGACAAAAAATCATAGATGTATGCCTAAATAAAGAAAAAGATGGAAAAAAAAAATGGACGACTAAAAATGAATAGATGAATAAATATAGAAAAAAAAAAAATATAGACAAAAAGAAAAAAATAAATGAAAAGATAAGAAGGGAAAAAGAAATAGAGAAATAACAAAGGAAAATGTACCAGTCTTTCTCATAACAAAAAGTGCACAGGTAACTTTCACACAGGTAACAGACGCGACGCACCTCCCGACCGCAGGTGTTACGTAAGGCAGTAATGCGATTATCTTCCATGACACCTGTGCTCTGGAACCGGATTTGGCAAGATAAGATAACAGGAGCTTCTAACTGTACTGTGTTGTAACTTTTCGTAATATTAACACTTGCTCTTGCTTTCATTGTGTTTGTGTTTCATTTATTCTCTATTTCCTTGGTTCCTCCCTTCATTATTGGGACTTATTCTTAAACACTTTAGCGCTCCACCCCAAACTATCAATTTTTTTTTTTTTTATACCATGTGGACTTTTCACGGGAATTATGGGCTAAAGGGGGTACTTTTTGGGGTACCTCCTATCTCAAAGCCCACCTGCTAGGAAACCGCTGTCCCGAGTGAGAAAGCCCAACC
>NC_059273.1:2652500-2660000 GCF_017591435.1 Portunus trituberculatus
GGTTTCAGCGCATAACCCGCCGCAGCGTCCTCCCCTCTCACTGCCTCTCATCCAACTGAAGTGACGTCACGGCCCATGGGAGGATAGCTTCTCTCATGCCCGCAAGATGGCACCACCGGACAGAAAACGAGCGTTTCGGAAGAAAATTGTGGTGGTTTTTTAAGGGTGGCTTTGGTATTTGTGGTATTATGTGACACGCTGAACAGTTGCACACACACACACACACACACACACACACACACACACACACACACACACACACACACACCAAAGCCACCCACATACAGCGCTGACCCAAAATAAACACAAAAGATAAGCTAACTGATACTTCTATAACAATACAATAGCAAAACAACCTCTTTATATAATTTGAAAACTAATTCTTATCATGCCCATCTTTCCCTCACAAACTCACAAATCAACAAAAGGCACAAAACAACCCTTACATCTCTACATCTCTTAAACCAGAACACAACCACTGCATGAAACTATATTCGAAAATGAAACAGTTTTAAATGTACCTAATTCTAACCACGTGTTTGGCCAATAGATGGAGCTTAATTTGTAGGCAACAGTGCTTCCCTTCCTTCCTGGCCTGGCCGTAAAGTAATCAGGGAATAATTAGACCGCCAGCACACCGCAATGCTTATTATGGTGATGGTGGTGGTATGGTGGAGATGGGAGGTACTGCAGTGGTGGCAATGCAGACACACACACACACACACACACACTTTATGAGAGCAGAATAGAGGACACGCCTAGGGAAATCTCTCTCTCTCTCTCTCTCTCTCTCTCTCTCTCTCTCTCATTATTATTATCATTACTATTACTATTTTTATTATTATTATCATTATTATTACTTGTTACCGTGATTATTATTATTATTTGTTACTTATATGGTCTTGTGATGCATGGACCAAACACAGCATGAGTCAGCCACCACTAACGACTATACTACCTTAGATAGATTTGGTATACATATTCTTTTTATGATATGTATATTACGAAGGCCAATAAATGTATCTCTCTCTCTCTCTCTCTCTCTCTCTCTCTCTCTCAGGGGACACCCACTCATTACAACACGTGAATGAACATTTCTACGTTCCTTCTCCCTCTCTTCTATGCCTTTCCTCTTTCCTTCCCTAACATTACGCACCTTTTCCCTTCATTCCTGCTTCTGAAAACAGACGCCAGCCTTTCTATTTCTATTTATCTCCCTCCCTCCTCCCACAACACCATTATTCCTTATCTGACTAAGTAAACAACGTAACTTACTCGGAGCTTTGTTTGATTATTCGTGGTATTTGATATTACGTTGTATATCATTGTGTTGTTAAGACGCATTTTCTACCTTGAGTCTTGGGTGTGATTAGACGATTTTATTGACATTAGGGGGGGGTCTATGGAGATCATAAAGTTAATGGCCATAGTCTTCACTATTTTAATCCTCCACATGAGTTTCTTGAAGCTGTATAAAATCACCAATTAGTAACCAGAATGAATAGGAAAGCGCGTCCTGGTACTGAAGGTGCACGTAAGCTTCGTGGAAAAAAAGCTTCATGAAAAAAGCTTCATGAAAAAAAACTTCATAAAAAAAGCTTCGTGGGAAAAAGCTTCACGAAAAATAAGCTTCATGAAAAAAATCGTGAAAAAGAAGCTTCATGAAAAAAAACTCCGTAAAAAAAAGCTTCATTAAAAAAGTTTCATGAAAAAAAATCATGAAAAAAAGCTTCATGAAAAAAAAGCTTTGTAAAAAAACTTCATGAAAAAAAAAAGCTTCGTAAAAAAAAGCTTCATGAAAAAAAGACTCGTGAAAAAGAAATGATAATAATAATAAAAGCCACATTTCAGATGAAGGTTTTTCTTATGAGAAGTGACCTTTGTTGTATGTCGAACTGATCCTAAAATGTGGATATTAATTCAGGAAAATGAGGTAACTGTAAAAACAAAAACAAGAGAGAGAGAGAGAGAGAGAGAGAGAGAGAGAGAGAGAGAGAGAGAGAGAGAGAGAGAGTAATGGACGATAACAATTAAGTCACGAATAAAAACAAAACAAACAAATGCAGATGATTAACGCACGATGAAGGAAAAGATACGAGAGCTTAGAATCACAAACGAAAATTGATAATGAATAAAATAAATAAAATAAAAATACACACCCACTGTTACGCACGAACCACAGATAAGAAGCGACAATGGGGAGAGAAGATCAGCGCCACTGTAAATTTACGTATAGTTACCCCAAGAAGTGATGTCACGAAATGGACAGAGAGAGAGAGAGAGAGAGAGAGAGAGAGAGAGAGAGAGAGAGAGAGAGAGTCACGTGTGTAAACCAAGCAGGAATGGATACAAGGACTAACCAGTGAACTTAATTTTGTGTCAACAGCTCGACAAAGACTATTAGTAAATAAATGAATGATAAAATAGATAAATTGATAAAAAAAAAAAAACGACTTGTGGGTTGTTGTAAGAGAAATATTTATACTTTCTTATAACTTTAATTAAAATCTGTATTCTGAAACGGTCTCATCTCTCACCATGACTGTTTTCCAAGGCTACAGAGAATTAGCAGGATTTTCAAGAGTTTTTCTCCTATAAATAAAGTAGAAATCTTGTTAATCTGACATCATAGCCGTAAAAAACATCCTTAACAAATCTGTGATACTATAACTATTTTCCAGTGCTATAGAGATGATAAGTCGGATCCTCAAGAGTGTTTCTCCTGTAAATAATGTAAAAATCTTGTTAATCTGACACTATAACCGTAGAAACAACCTTAAAAACCTATGTAACTTCAACTAGGCCACTGTTTTCCAAGACCATAGATATGATCAGTGGGATTCTCAGTGTTTATCCTGTAAATAATAAAAAAAAAAAAAACTTGTTGATCTTACATTATAAACCATCGTAACAACTTCAGAAACCTTGTAACTTCAACTAGGCCACAATTTTTCAAGACTATAGAGATGACCAGCTGGTTTTTCAAGCGTTTCTCTTGTAAATAATAAAAAAATTCCTGTTAATCTGACACTATAACCTTAAACACCTTATAAGTTCAACTAGACCACAATTTTTCAAGACCATAGAGATGACCAGTGGGTTTTTCAAGAGTGTTTCTCCTGTAAATAATGTAGAAACTTATACTGATACTATAGCCACAAAACACCTTTAAAAAACTACATAACATCAAACCAGAGCCTTTTGATAGCAGTGGTGGTGGATGTCAGTCTCGTTATCTGTATTAGTGTATGGGTTATAAAACGGAATGTCTCCCAATAGTGATTCTTTTTACCTATTTTGTCCCACGCGTGTTCTGTGGCGTGGTGTCTTACTTGTAGGCAATATCTATGCTGTTAGCTTTCAAGAGGCTGCCACTCCAGGAACTGAGAGAGAATATAAACATAATTTCCCTATCAGTTTCCCACAGTCAGTAAGTAAACAAACAAGTAAATCACCTTTTTCTCTCTCTCTCTCTCTCTCTCTCTCTCTTGGCTCTATTCTAAACTATTTTCCTCTCTCCTTTCAATCGTATCTCCTCCTCATTCTCTCTTACTCTCAAAATTCCTCTCACTCCCTCTTTCTTTTTCCCCCTTCTTCTTCGTCCTCTACTTTCCTCAATCTTTTTCGTCCCCAATAAGTACTCTTGAGTCCTAAAACTACCCTCCCTACTCCCCTCTTTCCCCTTCCTCCTCCTCCTCCTCCTCCTCTTCCTATCATATCATATTCCTTTCCGTCCTCTTCCCTCATCTCCCCTCACCCTACTTGCTCTGAGGATCTAAAATTGTTCCCATCCCTTCCTCCTTTCCCTCTTCTTCTTCTTCTTCCTCCATAATTATATAAAATCTTCCTTCTCTCTCTCTCTCTCTCTCTCTCCCTCCGCTACTTCTGACTATAAATAATGTTGTTTGGTCACTTCCTTGCTTCCCACGTACATTACATTTTTACCCGTAAGAAAATATGTATAAAAAGTGGGAATGTGTGTGTGTGTGTGTGTGTGTGTGTGTGTGTGTGTGTGTGTGTGTGTGTGTGTGTGTTTTACGACAAAATTTGCATTAAAAGGAAAATGAGAAAGACTAAAAAAAGAGAACAAGCTCATGACGTGAATACAAGAAAACAACGATGACAACAACAACAACAACAACAACAAACCAAACACACACCATTGACAAACAACAAGGGAACCAACAAACATACTTTACAAACAAACAAACAAAGACAAACCAAAGTCCACTATTGTTGAACTTGGTAAACACACACACACACAAAACACGCTAAAAACAAAGCAGATAAGACGAGAGAGAGAGAGAGAGAGAGAGAGAGAGAGAGAGAGAGAGAGAGAGAGAGAGAGAGAGAGAGTTGCGTCACGCCGACCACTCACCACAACTAACGTCATCACCACTGCGTCAGGATCACGCGAGAGGAGGTGAGTGTTTCCAGATAGATAAACACCTTGTTATCAGGAGGCTGTGGTGTGTGGGAGGGAAAGGGAGACGGGAGAGGAGACAGAAGAGGGGAGTGAGAGGGGGAAAGTCTGTGGTATTTGCGGTGAGAGAGGGAGGGGAGAAGGCCAGGAGAGTGTGAAAGGGGAGAATATGAGAGGGGTGTAGTTTATAAGAGAAGAGGTAGATAGGTGAGGGGAGCAAAAGAACAAGCGAAAGAGAGAGAAATAGGATATGTAAGTCATAGGAGGGAATGGAAGGAATGGAAGGAAAGAAAAAGAAAAGGAAGGAACAAAGCAAAACAGGAGGGAGGAGAGATAACAATTTCATAATAAGATAATAGAAAGAGGGAGGAAGGGGAAAGCAGACGATACACGAATGAAACTGACAGAAGAACGAATGGAGGAAAAGGTGGATGGAAAGAAACTGGAGATAGGGAAGCAATATAAGACTATAGAGGAAGAGAAAGAAATAATGGAAGGGAAGGTTGGAAAGGAAACAGTACGTGAAAAAAAGAAGGAAAGGATGGAATAGAAAGTGAGAGATAAATAAAGATATAAAGGAAAAGGAAACTAGACAAAGAACAAGGAAAAAAAACAAAAGAGGAAAGAAAAACAGAAATAAGGAAAAGAAGACACGGTGAAAAAGAAAAAAAGATAAAAAAAAACAAGGAAAGGAAGAAATAAAACTAAGCATGGAAAGGCGACAAGACAACAACAAAAAATGAGTAAATGAAAGGAAATAGGGTGAAAAGAACAAGCGATAGAGAAAGGAGGCGATAGAATACAAAGGAAGGCGTGATGGGGGAAGAGAAGGGGCTTAGCGGAAGGAGGTGTGGGGTGACGGGGGGAAGGAAATGTCTTGGGCAGGGACCCGCATGTGGCCGGAAATCGCTTGAGGTGGCCAGCCAGATGATTAGCGGACACGATTCCAGGTTGAGCTTCCGGCGAGAGTAACCACTAAAAGTTAATCTCAATTCTAAACAAACCCTGGACTATACGCTTGCTGTGAGTTGCCAGTCTAATCCCATTCTCCCTCCCGCTTCTAAGAGAGTAAAAAAACTGCAAACACTATACACGACTGCCATTTTTTCACATAATCCCTTAATTTAGACTGGGACGCATCTTTACCATGAGTTTTGGATATGATTAGACGGTTTTATTTATATTAGGAAGGGTCTATGGAGGTTGGAAGATTAATGGCCAGAATCCTCACCATTTTAATCCCCACATGAGTTTCTGAAGCTGCATAAAATCGCTAAATGGTAAGCAGAATAAATATGAAAACGCATCGTGGTATGTACTGAAGGGTTTATCTCAATTCTACACAAACACTAGACCCTGGCTGTGAGTTGCCATTCTAAGCCCATTCACCCTCCCGCTTCCAAGAACGTAAGAAAAACTACAAACACTACACACGATTGTCCTTTTTATCACATTGTTTGTAAGGGGGAGGAGCATAAGACTAGGTAATGTGTGTGTGTGTGTGTGTGTGTGTGTGTGTGTGTGTGTGTGTGTGTGTGTGTGTGTGTGTGTGTGTGTGTGTGTGACAGGCAGGTAGAAGTGCTGAGTTCAGGATGAGGGAGAACGCTGAGTCAGAGGCGATAGAGAACAAAGACATGCATTCCTGTTGCCTCATGCATCGAAACACGTTGCCTCATAACAACAGGAGTGAAGGGAAAGATAAGGGGAGTAGAAGGAAGAAGGAAAAATAATGGTGCGTTTTGAATAGGGAAGAGAAACATCAAGAGAGGGACGTAGTAGTAATAGGCAAGGAGTGGGAGGATTTGTGGGTGATGGGAGGAGGTAAAAGGGATCTGATGAATGTGTATAGAGTGGAATTAGAGGCTTCGAGTATAGAAGTGAAGGAAAGGTAAGTGTCTGAGAGGGATATCAGACGTGACTAGAGGAAAAAAAAGGAAAGGAAATATATGTACGAGTATATATGGAAAGAAAACATAGGTGAGTGAAAAGAAGAGTTGGAAATAGCACGGTAAAGGCAGGTGGTGTATGGTATATGGTAAAAAGGGAAGATAGGTGGGTGAGGGAGATCAGAGGTGGGTAAAGCGAAAAGGGAAAAAAAAAGTATGTAGTACGAATTATATGAAAAGAAAACAGGGATGATTGAAAAGAAAAGAATTGCAAAGAGCAGAGTAAAGGGAGGTTGTGTTCTGAAGTGGTGATGTAAGGGAAGGATGCCTGGTGACTTCATGCGGTTAGAACATTTATCAGATAACTCCCACAGATAGTAGCCAGCACTCAGTCAGTCACAGTCTCAATCAGTCAGGCAGTCGTAAGCAGGTGGCTGTGTCTCTAGTTAGTGGTTGTCGTTGGTGATGGCAGGTAAGTTCCGCTGGTTGTGGTGATGGTGGTTGCAGTAGTAGAAGCTGCTGCTGCTGCTATCACTATTACCACTATTTCTACTGCTGATTACTGGTTGTCGTCAATGATGGTGAGTTACGCAGTAGCAGTATTATTATTATTATTAGTAGTAGTAGTAGTAGTAGTAGTATTAGTAGAAGAAGAGTCCTGCTGCTGCTGCTGCTGCTACTACTACTACTACTACTACTACTTCTTCTTTTTCTAATAATGCTAATACTACCACTACTACTACTATTACTACCACTACTAACACCACTACTACTACTACTACTACTACTACTACTACTACTACTACTACTACTACTACTCTACTACTATTACTACTACTGTTGCTACTACTACTACTACTACTATTACTGCTACCACTCTTACTATTAATACTACTACTACTACTACTACTAGCTGAACCTCTCACTTCCACCTAACACACATCATCACCCTCTTTCACATCTTCCTTCTCCTTTCCATCATTCTCCCTCTCCATTTTTTGTTTTTCATCACATTTTGCTTCATTCACGGAAGACTTACCATCATCATCATCATCATCATCATCATCATCATCATCATCGGTATCACACCTTTAACTCTTCCTAACTTTCCTCGGTGGAGAAAATTAAGTATTCTTGCTTCGTCTTTCTCTGCCATTATTCAAAAGTTTTCCCTGATTATTCTCTCTTTTT
>NC_059273.1:2665000-2690000 GCF_017591435.1 Portunus trituberculatus
CAGCACGAGCAGTGCAAACAGTGTGGCATCACACTGCAGCATGCAGTACGAACTGTGCAAACAAGGTGTGACAATCACACCGCAGCATGCAGCACGAACCGTGCAAAAAAAGTGTGGTATCACACTGCAGCATGCAGCACGAACTGTGCAAAGTGTGACAATCACACTGCAGCATGCAGCACGAACCGTGCAAACAAAGTGTGACAATCACACTGCAGCATGCAGCACGAACTGTGCAAACAGTGTGACAATCACACTGCAGCATGCAGCACGAACCGTGCAAACAAAGTGTGACAATCACACTGCAGCATGCAGCACGAACCGTGCAAACAAAGTGTGACAATCACACTGCAGCATGCAGCACGAACTGTGCAAACAGTGTGACAATCACACTGCAGCATGCAGCACGAACCGTGCAAACAAAGTGTGACAATCACACTGCAGCATGCAGCACGAACCGTGCAAAGTGTGACAATCACACTGCAGCATGCAGCACGAACCGTGCAAAGTGTGGCAATCACACTGCAGCATGCAGCACGAACCGTGCAAACAAGGTGTGACAATCACACTGCAGCATGCAGCACGAACCGTGCAAAGTGTGGCAATCACACTGCAGCATGCAGCACGAACCGTGCAAAGAGTGGCAATCACACTGCAGCATGCAGCACGAACCGTGCAAAGTGTGACAATCACACTGCAGCATGCAACACGAACCGTGCAAAGTGTGGCAATCACATGTCAGCATGCAGCACGAACCGTGCAAAGTGTGACAATCACACTGCAGCATGCAGCACAGATCACAAGCAAGAATGTAGTGAACACGGTGCAGAGAACACGGGACGTGGATGAAAGGTGACGCTGGTAAGCAAGCTCTGGGTGTACACGAGGGTTGTCCCGGGGCACACAGAGATGAACACACACACCCGGTAGCTCAGTGGTTAGAGCGCTGGCTTCCTAAGCCAGAGGACCGGGATTCGATTCCCCGGCCGGGTGGAGATATTTGGGTGTGTCTCCTTTGACGTGTAGCCCCTGTTCACCTAGCAGTGAGTAGGTACGGGATGTAAATCGAGGAGTTGTGACCTTGTTGTCCCGGTGTGTGTTGTGTGCCTGGTCTCAGACCTATCCGAAGATCGGAAATAATGAGCTCTGAGCTCGTTCCGTAGGGTAACGTCTGGCTGTCTCGTCAGAGACTGCAGCAGATCAAACAAACAGTGAAACTTACAATCGTGTCATGCAGATAACCATTAACTGTGAAGTTGAGTTCGCCATGACACATCCACATGTGTAATGAGTAAGCCAGCTGTAGCCTTGCTAACCGTGTTTTTTTTTTGTGTGTGTGTGTGAGGGGAGAAAGGTTGTACCAATTTATATTAATTTTACTTATTTAATTGTCAATTATGGTTTTAATTGGTGTTACTTTTCATTATTATAATAAGAGAAGGTTGTACAACAAATAATTGAGCCTCATTAGGGACATCGTTTTGTTATATGAGGGAAGTTATATTTTTTGTGATTATTATTTATGTTGCACTGCAGTTACTCATTTTGTGCCATATAACATTCTTTGAACAGAAGTTTGAATAGGACATTAAATGTTACTATTACTGTAATTCACTGTTCAAACTGTGGTTAATATATATATATATATATATATATATATATATATATATATATATATATATATATATATATATATATATATATATATATGTGTGTGTGTGTGTGTGTGTGTGTGTGTGTGTGTGTGTGTGTGTGTGTGTGTGTGTGTGTGTGTGTGTGTGTGTGTGTGTGTGTGTGTGTGTGTGTGTGTGTGTGTGTAGTTTCCTGTGGCGTCATATATTTTATGATTTCTTGTCACTTTCTCGAAACTTCGCGCTGTAAGAAAATAATAAGAAAATAATGAGCAACACATATAAGCTGTATCATCTGGTATATATGAAATAAAAAAATTCAATAAATAAAGATTAGTATTTTTTTCATGAATTAAATATTGTTTTTTATTTTGGTGTGGGTTTGGTGGCTTTGAAAATTAAATTTCCGTATCAAAGTAATACAATGACTGAGTTGCAGGATTCTACCACACACACACACACACACACACACACACACACACACACACACACACACACACACAAATATCACAAACTGCGTCTAATAGAGACATCACATGACTTATAAGACAAAAAAGAAAAAAACCATAGAGGCGGAGATGAGCATGAACCATATGACACTAACAAATTACATTAAAGTCTTCAAGGAACTGGGGCTACAGCCATGGTTAGAAACACCTGCCTCAACCACGACGATCACTAATATTAGAGCTTTGATTCAGAGCTGGAGTCACAGACCTAGTCTTTGACCTCTTCCAGAAATGTACTATGAAACTATAAAGTGAGAGTAATGGGAAAAAAAGGGGAAATGCCGTGATGATTTGTGTCTAGGAGAGTAATCGATAGAATGATTTGGTGATTCATAGTTTATCCATCACACTTAGGGCGGGAAAGGGACATAGGAAAATGTACATGGGGTTAAGTTTTTGCACTGTAAATATTATTGAAGTAAAGTATTAATATGAGAACCAATACGGGAAAGGGTTTTATTCGAAGAGAGAATTTAAGGAAGGCAAACGAGATCTTGTAACTTAGAGACATACTTGGTGAAGCTTCAAATAAAAGGAATGAAGTCTGAACCAAGTTAACGAGACAGCGTTTATTAGACGGCCCTGATCTGTCCTGCCTTCCTGCACCTCGCCTCTGAAACGACTATATTCTGCACGTCCCAGCGGCCTGACGGGTGGCAACTCTGCAGGAACAGGTGTGTGTCGCATGAGAAAAGTTAATTTAGTGTTGTTTTGGGTTTGATTGTTCGGGAGATGTATTCCATGGTATTAGAATATCTTGTAATACTTAAATGGTCATGAGTTATTTTGTTTGGTTATAGCGTGTGTGGTTCATTTTCTTACCACTAATAGTTTGTTGTAAGATGTCCTCTCACTCTCACAATCAAATCTCGCCACCCCCACTCGCCCACACACACTTATAATCAGATCTAATGTCTCCTACTTTGTTCCCACAAGCCGTATGACGCTACAACCTACTCGTGTCGTCTACGTGAACAGCAATTATGTCTGGAAAGTCTCACAGCCCTTCAGCGCCTCCCCCATACAGCATGGTTGATCCTTACATGTCCTACCCACAACGCAGAGCCTCCACACCCCCTCACAACGGAAACACAGCCCCTGCCAGAGTGCCGAACCACGGAGAAAGTAAAACAAGCGCACCTGACACAGCCCCCAACCACGGCCGCTATCCCACCACCGGTAGTAAGACGTGCGATCCCCTTCCCCCTAAAACCTCCGCCCCAGGACCCTCGTCTGTAGAAAATTCCGTCACCTATACTCCTCATTCCCAAGCGCCAGCCTCCGCATACCCCTATACGCCCTCTCAAGCCTCGCCATACCAACCCTATGCTCCGTCTCCTGCCCCATCTTACTTACCCCACTCGTCTTATCCACAATCTGGTGCTGCTTCGTTTCCAACACCTTACCCTTATGGATACGCAGTTCCTTCGTCTTACTCTCCTTACACCACAGCTCCTACAGTCATTGTGTCGATGCCGAATCAGACCCCGCCACCAGCATACGCCCCATATCAAGTCCCGGGTATGGTGATGCAGGGGAACAGTACCATGGCCCCCCCTGAGGAGTCGTTCAATGATGAGAGTGCAACAGACTCGTGTAGAGTGCATGGGAGTGACTACACGCCTCACTATCATCCTCTTCCAAGCTACCATCCTCTCCTCGGCTACCACCACCATCACTACCTCGGTCACCACCACCACCACAATCGACACAATCCAGGGAACCAGTAGTGGGCATGCGTGGTGCTGCGTCATCATAGATGCTTCATGTGATTTTGTGTGGTTATGTTTAGGTTTTAATTAGTGTTGCTTTGAATCGCAGGGGAGAGTGAAAAATGTGGTTCTGTAGACGCTTAATTATTGTTAACTTTTAATGACCACGTAATGTTTCTACAAACTTAATTCATTGTTAACTTTTAATAACGTAATGACAGTAAAAGATTGTGAATACTTCGTTGCATTAGGATATTCTTAAGTTTTATATGCTTGACAGCTTTTATGTGATGCTGAAAGCCTTTCATAGGGCAAAAATAATAAAAGTTTTATAAAAATCTGATGCTTGTATTTCTTAAAACGACTCGTTGGGGCCAATCCTCATGTTCTGTGGTGTTGTGGGAGACCCGTCCTCACCGCTGCCCGTGTTGCTGGGCTCAACTTCAGTGTTACACTCAAGGTAAATGATTGCAGGGCTGATGAACAAAGTGGATTAATAGATACACATACCAGGTGCTATCCTTAAGATGAATCCTTATGACCAAACTTAAGGAAGATTATCCTTTATAAACAAGGAATGTATAAGAAATAAGACAAGGGAGGGCGGCGTAATTCATAAAAAAAATATAATTAAATAAGAAAGTGACCTAAATAAGAAATAAAAAATGACCCAAAGCAAACTAAGTGAAATTTGTCCTTCAATATAAACCGTAAAAGATTAATTCTATATATATGGTCAACCAATCAATCGCCTTAACCTAACTAACATTGTTCTGGATAATCCGTGATGTGAATATGAAATGTCAAAAAGAAGTCACTCAAACACGAAATATTAGATCCACAAAATTAGTGTTCTCTATCGTGGCTTGTCTTGGGTAAGTCGTAATGGTGGTGGTGGTGGTGGTGGTGGTGGTGGCGGCGGTGGTAGAACAGATCTTTATTCCCCAGTTCACTCCGCGCACTATCGTACAGGTAAATACAGTAATTACATTGAAGACTGATTGACACCTGACAGGGAAAGAGCGATTTAGCACAGGCAAACACAGACACACATTCTCTCTCTCTCTCTCTCTCTCTCTCTCTCTCTCTCTCTCTCTCTCTCTCTCTCTCAACACGAAGACTGCTTGCATTGCACATTTGAGGCAAAACGCGGCGGTAAGTCAAACAACTGCACAGCAACAATCGCAGAGGGAAATTCTCGTCGCGTTGCCATGGTGACACACAACACACCAATACAAAGACGGGCGATAACAATATTTCCGCAGTAAACTTCGAGGTACTTTCATTACTGTCACTCCTACTGTTATGGCAACAAAGGAAAACATTTACCAGAAGGATACGATCAACATCAACTTCCCAGAGCCTTGAGAGAGAGAGAGAGAGAGAGAGAGAGAGAGAGAGAGAGAGAGAGATTTAATTCACTTTCATATAGCAGGTAGGTAATAAGTGACTGAACAAACAAGCTACTGTTATTAGTACCTAAATATTACACGTGTTTAATTACTACTAGCATTTATTAATGACAAATCTCTTACGTTGATAGTAATGCCGGTTATGTTAATTGTGGGAGAGTTTGTGTTAAGGTAATATAAGAACTCAATGTAATGAAATACAGTTGGCCAGCACACAGAAGAGAAGCTTTTAAAAATGAAATTCTTTAACATTCTTGGACGCTTGAGAATTTTATAAGTGTTACTTTCAAAAGCTTAAGAAAATAATAATCATGTCAAGAGTGCTTTTTCTCTGTCCCTCCCATTGACGTTACACAAACCTGCTTAAATTATACCTAGAATTCTGAAAGCATCCTTGAGAACACACACACACACACACACACACACACACACTATGCAGAGAGAGAGAGAGAGAGAGAGAGAGAGAGAGAGAGAGATGGGGCGGAGGGAAGATAAATAAGTCTTTAGATCCAAATACTAACGTGGCAAAGCTTCGCGCGGAACAGTCGGGCTTCGGACCAAGACAAATAAAGCGACGGGTGTCGATGTGGTAGGGAGAAAACTCGACTCCACACAACGGTCCTTTCCTTCCCACCGCTACAACGCTTTGGTTTCCAGCCTTGCAGGAACCCGACGGCTTTGAGTTACCACGATAGGTAAGTACATTCAAGGTAGAGGTGAAGAGCGTGTTTGGTTTTTTATCTTTCTCAGTTGAAGTAGTTTGAGATAATATAAGAATTTGATTAGCTAACTATGACGGTTGTACAATGGTAACTGGAATTGTAGGTCTTTTATTGAAAATCGCCGTACAAAGACGTTACATTTTCGCTCCAACAGACGCACAAAAAAGTCGACATGTATACTCCAAACCCTTACGGAGTGCCTGCTGTCACGTACACTGGTCCCGCTCCCGTAATGGCTCCTGCCCAGAGTGTGGTTATGGCGGCGCCGCATCCGCCACCTGTAGTGATCCAGCAGGGTCTGCCGCCTGTACAAGTTGTGACTGTCCAAGCAGCTGCTCCTCCAGTCACGTACAGCGCAGCACCTGCCATGGGAGCTCAAGGCACGACGGTGGTTGTCACCAATTGTCTGCCACAGAAGCCTCGCCCTCAACTTTCACCTAAGACTAAGAAAAGCGGATTTTTGGCTTCGTTGTTGTCCTGAAGAGCTGTGACGGCGACAATACACTGGACGCAGTAGCGGTGGGATTTCGATGTGTTGGTCGAAGGTCGTATTGAGTCTAGTCAGGCTTTTAGTTTTAATTTTAGAATTCTATTTATCATAAATTTTAGTGTAACTGAAGTACTTCATTGCTTTTGCTACATTGCATATTTTTGGATGGAGTGGCACTCTTAACAGTAGGCACAATTACTAGTTATCACTGTTTTTTAATACTTTAATGCAGGGTTTAAGTTTCTCTTGTAGACTGTGTAGTCACTTCTTAATATGGATTAATAATCCCTTAATAAACTTCAATTTATTATTTGATTCAGCTTCCCTTGTATATTTGGTACCCATACGTGTACTTGCTAAACGTGTAATGATAGACAGTTTGAATAGTAAAAGGTACTGATTACGTGCTATACACACCCATTTCCTCTACTAAATACTTGGGAACAGGGTGACACACCCATTTCCTCAACTAAATACTTGGGAACGGGGTGAAGAGATTCGCTGTCTTTCTACAAGCCTGAGTACGTAAAGCCTGCCGGGCATTGCTATTGCTAGGCTAGAGTGTTTAAGGTGGTTTGATAGAACTGAAGAGTAATTAAGACACACGAAGCGAATGTCTGCTGCCTGGTCGAAGAGCCGAAGACACACCTGGTGCCCATCCTGTGTGCACGTTCATGGCGGAGCATCGCTGACGAGGACGTACTATAGACCAATAGACACCAACTCCTCGTACTGGTGTCGCGGGTACAAAGACGTGCAATTATTAGCACCCCACCACCAGCCCCGAAGGTCAGGATAGTTTTGTCGCTGCGCCACGTCCTCGCCACTCCTGTGTAGTTCACTGGCTAGGCTGTGCAGCTTGAGGCAAATCTCACACAGGGGAGGCCATGGCAGCACCTCCCAATATTTCCTCCACAGGTGGTAACGCCCGTACAGCTCCGGCGATCTTGCGATGCTGGCAGTGTAGAGAAGTGAAATAATTGTGCAAGGTATCTGTGGGCTATACGCAAACAACCTAAAACACACACACACACACACACACACACACACACACCTGGAAAGATGATTAGCCAGCTGGAGGGGCGTGCGGTGAGTTGCGTCCACGTAGGAAAACGGTGGCAGGATGTCGGAGTATCGCGCCCCGCCAAACACCACGGGGACCAAGCCGTAATGCAGCGGCAGCCACGTCTGACGCCACCAGCCCAGCGCGAGTCGTGACCATGAGACATACCATCGCCAGAGTAAGAGCCTATCATGAAACTTCTCCACCACACTTTTTTTATTTTTCATTTATACCATATGGGCTTTTCACGGGAATTTATGGGCTAAAGGGGATACTTTTTGTGGTACCTCCTATCTCAAAGCCCACCCACTAGGAAACCGTTGCCCTGAGTGAGGAAGCCCAACCTAACTCGGACTGTGGACAGGATTTGAACCCGTGCGCTTGGAGACCCCTCGGACCCCAAAGCACGCATGGTTCCACTTCGTTTCAAGAGGCTGTAGTCACTTGGGTTTCTAAGGACGTTTCTATGATTTAAATGACAGATTAATACGATTTTTACGTCATTAACCCGTTCAGTACCCCGACGCGATTACATATTTATTCTGCTCACTATATGACGATTTTAAACAACTTCAGAAACTTGTGGGTTGTAAAATAGTGAAGACTATGGCCATTAATTTTCTGACCTTCATAGACCTTTCCTTATGTAAATAAAATCGTTTAATCACACCTAAAATTCATAATAAAAATGCTTTCCAGTAATGAAGGGGTTAAGCTTAAAATAAATAAAAATAAAAGCTTGAAAGAAAATCATGTCATTCTCTTTACTCTCGAATCTCCTTTACTTACCTTCTCCGTGATGTAATCCTCACACAGGTTATTTTCGAAGGCTAGATAAAATTTGTAAGTGGGTCTGAGTATCTTGGTGTAACACACTTCAATATTTTCAATGCTACACTTCAGTTCCCCGCACGATCCATACACGTCCACCTCAATGTGCTTCTGCAGCTCCAGCACGTAAACCTCACGACCTGTTGACACGAACACACACAATTGCGTTTGAGAAAGAAGCATTGGAGGTGTGTCATGTTCTGGCTTGTTTGGATGTTTACTGTCGGTAGAAAATGTGTTTATGGTGACAATCTCTCTCTCTCTCTCTCTCTCTCTCTCTCTCTCTCTCTCTCTCTCTCTCTCTCTCTCTCTCTCTCTCTCTCTTCTCGCTGTTGTATTACACACACACACACACACACACACACACACACACACACACACACACACCTGAGGAAGTGCTGCAGTGTGACACCATCCAAGCCAAAAGTTTAGGACGTTCCAGGAAGGCTGCCCAATCTTTCCCCTTGATCTCCTGCTGAGGGTACCCGCCAGCCAGCGCCGCCAGATACTTCCCGTAGGCGACCCCAGACTTGTCGAGGAGCCCTGGACGCACGTAATCAGCTTCCCCTGAGGATGTAAAGGCTATTCAACACTATATAAAGCTTCCAAACTTCATGAAATCATCTGTAATTTAGTCATAGAAGAGTGAGATGTAGTTAAGATTTAAAATAAAGTAGTCCTTCCTTTTCATTCAGTTTTCCATTATTCTACCATTTACTGTATCAATTTGACTCTTCTACTTTTTGTTTTTTAATAATCTAACGAGTTATTCAACCATTCGTTCTATTTTAGCTACCTATCTGTGCATTCTTTAATCTATTCACTCACCTCTACAGTTATCAATCACAAACTTTATTCATACATTCCCACTTCACTAGAACATCATTTGTCTGATCTATTTATCATTCCACCTAATCATAAAGTTTATATTACTCATCCAATATATATCTAATCCATGTACTTACCATGTAGCGGCAACAATCCTCCGTAGGGCTGCATCACGTCAGACTCCCGGTGATAAGTACTCGTCCAGTTGAAGAACCTTGGACGCCCAAACTGCAGAACCTTGCCGTAACCAAACCCGTCCCACCTCGGAGACTCCATACTCAGCCACACGTACACTTGCTCTGGCCTTCGCACGGCTGGTACATGCTCGGGATCGAAGTCAAAGGAGTGAAATACCACCGCGTCCGCGTCCTCCGGATGGGAGCTGCCCTCCAGAAACAGACAGGAGGTCACGGGACATTTGTGCATCAAGGAGGTTCTCACTTTAAGTTCATCCTCCCATGTACCGCTAAAGAATGGCGTGTAAAAGAGTACTTTCTTGTGATTCACGAAGCTGTTATGTGCTGGGTGATCAGCGGGATATTCTGTGATGGTGGTGGTGGTGGTGGTGGCAAGAGAGTGTTTGCTAGTGGTGCTGGTGTTGGTGGCGGTGGTAATGGTGGTGAGGCGAGCAGTTTGGTTTATCAAGGAATTTATATTTGTTTTCTTTTTTTCTTCGACAGTTTTCTCCTCATCTACTTCATTTTTCATTGCAAAAATATTTCTAGAGTAATTTTCAAGCGCACCATTACGTTTGGTCACATTTCCTTTGAACTTCTCTTCCGGGGACGCACTGTCGCCACGCCCATCAATGTCCTGAGAACCGGCACTTAATGACGCACCATCACTAACTTCTCTAGTATCTTCTTGACCCAGAGTATCCCCGTGTCCCGAATGGCGCTGTTCCTTCTGGGCCTCACAAGTTGCATCCCGATAGAAAAGAAGCAGCAGGAGCCCGAGAGAGACGGCAAGCAGTCTTCCGCAGCGCATGACTCGACTGAAGGAAGACACCACGTTCTTGTTGCTCACAGGGCTCCACATGCTGCCTGATGTACCCTCTGGTGATAAAATTGATAGATTATGTTACCTTATGAAACACCATACTAGACATTTCCGAATATACATATACATATAATAACACTATAGTTACATTGATTCACCTCTAAAATATGTACTGTGCACAAGTACACCTTTATCTCGCTATTTGCTGGAGTAATCAGAACCAAATACGTATTACCAACAAAGAATAAGTTGTTTAACAGATGGTTGTATTTTCACAGCGGTTTTTCTTTCTCCAATCCTTTCACAAGCGAAAGAGGAAATGAAAAATGATTGGTGACGAGAGCGACGTGTGTTTTCTTTAGGATGATTGTGACAGTGTCAAATCCTGCTCTTCTCTCCCATAGCTGGCTGTGTGCAGCGTTGGCGATGTGTGGATTGGGAAAACAATATGAAAAGGAAAACTGATTAAATGGAGGGAACTAATAATAAGCCAAGATGGTTTTGCGGAAAATTAAAGTGACGAAGGTAGAGTTGCATCAAGGGTAATGCAACGAGGTCATGATAGTACTGCTATGCTTGGAAAGTTCGGCTTGTTTATAGGAAAGGAACTAATAGGGAAGGAAAAAGAAAGGAACAATTTAATCTATACGTGAAATATCATGATTGTGTGTTCACGGAGATGCACATGTTAATTAAAGACGGCAAATTTACCACAAATATCCATATTTGAAAGTATATCTATTCATCTATCAAATATAAGATTCACTGAACCAGTGTTTGGTTGCACACAGGACATTATCAAGAATATTGAATTTATGATGACCATAATGACAAAATCTCTAATAACTATTATCGCAACAGCCAACGCGCTTGTGTCTGACCACTCCGTGGCAACAACGGGCAGGAGCGACGATGCTTAACACTGCGCCACAAAACCTCACCAAAGCTGAATACTGCAGCGGAGCAGCCTTTGCGGGCACCACTCGTGTCATCAGCACAGCCCACTGAATTTGATCCCTATGCCGGTGAAAGGGACAACCCTGCTGCACAAAGCCACGTTCCTACCACGCACTCCACATTATTTCAATTTCTTTACATAAGGCTGCTTTCACACGAACGATTTCCGCTGATGCCGCACCTGACGCACGGTTTACCATTGCATTGACTTATGGATGTATTCACACGAGGTCGGAACGGCAGTCTTGCCGTTCCGACAACCGCACGCTGCCGAACTGATAGTATAAAGATTGCAATGGCGCACAAAGATGTGGGTAGTCAAGTATTGCTATAGGCGCCTTCAAAAAGTGATGTTTCCCGCGTGCGGCGAGGGGTATTTCTAATAACTTTATGATTTATTGAGGAAAACATAAATATCTTCAGTTTCCCGATTTTCTTCACAAAATTTATGAATTTTTCTAAGCAAAATATGGAAGGAAACGGATATCTCAAAATTTCTGATAATATTTAGGTTTTCTTAATATCATAATCATGAAAACAGATATCTCTTCAGTTTTCTCTCTAACCACCCAGTGTCCAAGACTCCGTGCTGCATGTCCCGGACCGGAAAAATCATAAAAGCAGCCTCTAAGCCGATACGATGACTGACATACTCCCAGCCACTGCTTCTGCACTTCTGCCTGAAAGGAAGCTATTATGGTCACTCAGATGGCGGACTACTCCTTCCACAGTTTAATGTATCAATCCTGATGAAGAGAGAGAGAGAGAGAGAGAGAGAGAGAGAGAGAGAGAGAGAGAGAGAGAGAGAGAGAGAGAGAGAGAGAGAGAGAGAGAGAGAGAGTGCCACAACTTTATCTCCATGGAAAGCGTACAATGCACAAACCTAGTTAGTAAGTTAGATAGTAAATGAAGGAGCATAAAATGAATAATAAAAGGGGAGAGAGGAATGACGAGAGCCTGCTTCTGGGGGACACTTCAAATCTGGCGGCAGCGAGGCATGTAAACAACGCGTTGCCACAGCCCACTTGCCATACCACTACCAATGCATCACCGCGACGCCATCAGGAGCTGTGGAACTCCCTCTTCCTCCCAATTTCAGCTTCTGGACTAGGCAAAATCTTCACAAGCCAGTGGTGGAGCTACTGGTGTACAGGGAGCAGATAAGTGGTGGCTGAGACATATCGGCAGGCAGCACCACAGCGACACAGCAGCTACATGAAGGTCTACTTGGGCGCCCTTCGGACCTCCTCACTTGTCATCAATACAGTGAGTTATGTTCAGGTGTTACATGTCGCCTTATTGATTGTACACCCTTACTGTATCTAATCAGCTGTAATGCACTTAATGCCCCTCCAGTGCCTGTATTTCACAATGTACGGGATGGTTTGTCTGGTGGTAGTAGAGCGAAGGGTGGGTTTCCGAAAATTTGACGGATTCTTTCGGGTTTTGTGTTATTTACCAACATGTATTTAAATGTTTATGACATGTGAATATTTTCAGTGTTAGAATGGTTGTGTGTGCTTAAATAACCCACTGAATCATTCGATACACAGACACCACACAGGAAAATACAGCAGGAAATGTTAAAAATTAATTGGTATAAGAGGCATTAATAAATTTTCATTAGCTGTATGGTCAGGATGTATAACTCCACTGGGTGGCTAGTGGTAATCAGTATTGTCTTACACATAACACATTTAGTAGGTGTTTATAACTCTAAAGGAGAATTATCACCAATCTGCTATAAACATTTTCAACTTGTAAAAGCAACAATATAATAACAATAATATTAATAAAAGTAATGACAGTAGTAATAATGACAATCTTTAACACCCATCACTAAAACTGAACTAAACACTCATGGGGAGTGAGTTCTCGTCCTAACGTAGGATGGGGACACAGATGCCTGCTGTGGCTACAATACATTTGCACGTTCTAACAAGTAACACACAGCCTGGCATCCTACAAATATTTTTATTCAGTTTAATATATAGTCATTTTGTGAGTGAGGACGGCAACTCTTTTTTTTAATGTAGGAGGGCAAAAGCTGACCAAGGACAACCTAAAACGAAAAAAATAGGCCCTTCTGGTTAAATTAATTCAGTTGAAGAATGAGTATGGTTTTAAGCTGAATGTACTAAACACTACATTACACAGAATGTATGCTTGGTTAGGATATGTATTGGTGTGTGTGTCTGTACACCTGCATTTGTGTTGGATACAATGGAGTGTCTTTCAGATTCTGGTGGGCGTGGTGGTGGTGTCCTGGGTGTACACAGTGCTTGCAGGACTGAACATCGCTCACCGCATCCTTCGCACCGTCCCAGGCTCTGCCTGAGCATGGGGAAGGGCAAGGACAAGAATCTGGGTATGTACAGGCTAGCTGTTACTAAATTATTATTCTCATTAAGTTATTTCTGAATTTTGTTTTTCAGTCGGGAACATTTTTTTTATTATTTATTTATTTGTAACATTGGATCCTTGTCAGACATGTATTAGAAGACACCAAATCCTTGATACAGTAAAACCTCACTATAGCAACCTTTTTAGGAAGGTCAGTTTGGTATGTCTGAAAATTCACTCTGTTTGGTCATTATAATGGCTTCTTAGTAAATTGTTCATTATATAATGGATTTAGTACAAAAAATAGTTATTTACATCCACTGGTTGTTCAGGAGATTTTGAATATCAATTTTCATCTATAATGATGAAGTGTTAGTTGAATAGCTTGTCCAATAGACTTAAAGGCTTTGTTATAATCTGCACTTGCTATATCAAGGGTTTCTTGTATACAACTGGCGCCAAAAAAGATGACAAAAACATTGTCCAATTGAGGGATTATGAAATTCAGCCATATCACCAATAATACTGGGGTTTATTTCTTTCATTTCCTTTTCCTAATATTCAGGATTCACGGAGTAACTTTCTTTTCGAGCCATGATCTCACTTTATACTTTGGGGATAGGCATCATTTTTACTTTCTGAACTTTTATTCCTGTTAATACATAGTTCTCTCTCTAACTCTAGCATTACTAATTGTTTCTTGAATTGTTCTTGTTCTTCAGTAGAAAGCATCCACAGATGTTATATAGTCACCAATAATGGGCAGTCTAGTAGCCAATGGCAAGTGATATGAAAAGATGCATAACAGCCGCTGGATAGTACATACAGTGACAACGCGCTGGCTTGGCATTGCTAAGGTCGACAGATTGAGTCTTGCTTGGGCTCGTAAGTTTAAGCTGTTTACTGGGAGGTTACTATTGTGGTTGAGCGCCACAGTGGGAAGTTGGGTTCACCTGGCTGACGTTTTGGAGAGCACCCATTGTGGTGGATACCAGAATTAAAAACCAACGAACTTAACTTTAACTTTTAACTTTAATTAACTTGCATGCTTGAAAGACCTCTTGTCCTTCAATTGTCAAAATTTCTGGTAAAACCATTCATGTTAGTGTACTTGAGGCTGTCTGTCTAGAGTTGCTAGATCATATATAATCAGTGCTCTGCTTTCTCTTGCAAATGGACCTAACTAGTTGACTGATACCAACTGAAAATTTTGTCATTTTTTTGGCGCTGACTGTGGGATTTATCATGACTTGGTCACAAGTCACATGGTTAACAAGTCTACATTATTTTCATGTATGTGCAGTGAAATGTGAAATGCTGTAGCTGTAGTTCATAGTAGGAGTCTTCTGTCAGGAGCGAGGTCATAGGAAGTGGGATTTTTGCAGGGTTGCAATAATGATTTAAAAAATATTCAGATAACCTTATTTTTAACAGTTTTAATATGAGTGAAAATTATGATATCAAGATAATGAGCTCATAACTTTCTTATTCACTTAACTAATTATATATATTACTATATCTTAAAGAGAGTAAATTTATTGAAAAGATGTATAGCAACTTGTATTTTCTGTGAGACTGAATACATTCTCCATCTCTGTAACTAATGATTTAACAACCACACATGTATTACCTTCAGTTATTAGCATCTTAATAGTTACACATTCTGAGTTTATATTCTTAATGAGGAACTTAAAGTTATTTCACTTATTGTTTTTTGTGTTATTGGATTTTGTTGTCATCAATAATTTTTTTTTAAATTAACAATTGAAATAAAACATCTTTGTGTCATTATCTTTGTATCATTTGGCTCATTACCTCTTGTAAACCAAGATTCTGCGACAGAAAGGCCAAGAATGTGAAGATTCAACTCTTAGAAATGACAGCTTGTGGATTCAATAAGGCAGCATCTTGCCTTATTGAATCCAAACTAGATCACTTTAGAGTTTAACCTTGAAATATTTTGCCTGTACTGTAGCACACACTGTGAGCTCTTTGCTATGTATTTAAAAGTCTCTCTTGTCATGTTAGAGGTGAGGTTAGGATGAGGCAAATCATGTGCTAGCTGATTTATAAATAAACGTAATAAGAAATAAAAAAATGTGAGATGTTTTTCCAAGATTAGTTGTTACTTGTATTATTTTACTTGTTGTACATAATATATAAGATGAAGTTTCACTGCACATCATGCCCTTCTAACTTTCTTATTTTTAAGGACGATACCTTTAATTATTAACTTATTAATATACATTTTTCATAAATGAAATTATATGAGAACTTTGGTAGTGCAATATAGTAGTGAATTTTCAATAGCATTTCTAACAAGCGATCAAACTTTAGCCTACAAAAATAAATCCTTTATTGTATTAACACAAGGCAAGCGAGACTAAGCCACGAAACTGAGCCACGAGGGGTAGCGAGGGGGTGATGCGTGTGGCCAGTTCCTGGTGTGTCACTTTCTGCTCAGCTGAGAAGAGTGCCTGAATGCCGGCTAACTACTGTGCTGACAGGAGGTTCGTGTTTACCCTCCGGGTCACTGAAACCCAGCTGTTGCAATGGACCAGCACTAGATTGGGTGTTGAACTGCTTCCTGTTCCCTGTGCTACTTCTGAGGACATAAGTATAAGTGTGAAGTGTTATAATTAGTGAAGTACATGACTGTTTATGGTTTATGTTGGGTAGCTTGGCCTAGCTACATCTCATCGTAGGAATATCAAGAAGATGAACTGTGTGTTTATAGATTTGGCTGTGAACTACATCCCTAATTTCTTCATAGCAACTTTGTAATTTGTGGATATGAAATGTGGACACATCGTTAGGAATAAACCCTGCACCTGAATGAGGGACTCCCTGCACTAGGCAGCTGTCACTGATGATAATGAATGGCAGTGTTAGTGGTTCCTGAAATTCTTTAGACAAGAGGCACTGTATGGATATGATTTGATTGTTATCCAGTGTTACATTGCTGTCCATCACTTTCTGCTACACATCTTAGTTTTACACTGTCTCACACTCCTTCACATACACAGTTCACAGTTTTGTTCTTCCTGCCTCTGACTTGCCTGGAACTACTACAGGAAGTCCCAAGAGGAGTGTGGACAGCCCAAAGTCTCCCAAGATGCGGGGCAGAGATTCATCACCTTCCTTCCGGCGGGAGCAGCTGTTGAGGAGTGAGCCTCTTCCTCCCATCAATGTCACCCCATACCCACTCTCCACCTCCACAGAGATGGCCATGGCAATGAGCTCAGAGGCACAAGCACTGCAGGTACTCAGTTCACATTTTCTTATGCTTCTCATGTGTACGTAAATGAAACAGTTAAAAAGAAACAAAATGCATACATGTCCAAATTTGTCTAACAGTCCTTTGTGTGATGAACACAAAGCAAGTGAAAATATTACACACATTTAGTTTTGTTTACTCATACACTTTTATCAGCACTAATTTCTCATTGCCATGCATTCAGGAAAGAGTGAAGGTGCTCTCAGACATCGTACGAGAGCTGCAGAAGTCACGTGACGACAACATCCCTCACATGAACAACATTAATGTGCTCTCTGACAAAATAGTCAATGAAGAAAAGCTAACAGCCTCCAGTCGGGTGAGTGAGGTGCCAGTGAGACTATGATCAGTGGCCAGCAAGTGGTTGCCACCGCCTGTTTTGTGTGGTGTTATGGAGACACTTTGAGCAGAGCTGGTTAAGGGATCAAGTGACAAAAATAACAGCTTAGGCCTTGGCTCATGTTATAAGGAGAATGAGTGTGGGATATGGTGTATATATATTGTTATGTATAGTTTCCTAGACAGAGAGAGAGAGAGAGAGAGAGAGAGAGAGAGAGAGAGAGAGAGAGAGAGAGAGAGAGAGAGAGAGAGAGAGAGAGAGAGAGAGAGAGAGAGAGAGAGAGAGAGAGAGAGAGAGAGAGAGAGTGGGGGGAAGCAGGAGAAAATCAGTCCTTGAAATGGATACACATTCAAGGAATTGTAAAACATCAAATATCATAATTTAGTTTTCTTTCTTTATTTTTATCTAATTACTATTATGTACTATTATTGTTATCACATACATGGAAATATAGATTATGATTATCATTGATATCACCATCACCACCATCCTGACATAGTGCTTTTTACTGTGGTGTAATATCTGAGGCCATGAGACTAACCCTCTCTACTAGTGGCTGACCTTTGTGACAGAACTCAAGAGGTCTTTCCAATTCCATGCTATTTTCTGCATGTGGTAATACAGAGTAGTACAAATAGAGGTAAAATATATATACGTATACGCTTCACCTCCACATGACTCGGTTATTTGCACCAGACAGTTTTTAGTGGTAATGTTTTTGAATATGATCAAGGAAAAGAATGTATACTCTTAGGGAAACTGCATGTTAGCATAGTATTTCATGGAGAGAAATCACCAAGAGATACTGTCTAAGAAAGCAGCACAATAATGAATATGTTTACAAGCTTATGGATTTGTTGATGCACCAACAGAACAAGCTGAAAATGATGTATGAGCGTTGCATCACCGACACAGAGAAGGAAGTGCAGCTGATGAAGAAGGCACTTCACACTGTTTACCAGATACGCAACATTCGGCATGATCTCAGAATTCAGGTGAGAATTACAGTATTTACTACCACTGGTATATCAATATTTACCTAAGTTAAATGAGTGCCTCACTATTTCAAAGTTCTGGTGGTAGCAAAATGAGCCTGGTAATCTCTCAATATTGTGGAGTATTGAATGAAGTGCATAATAGTTTGTATATAAATACTTATACACTTTCAAATGTATATACACAGTCAAGAAAGAGAACTATGAAAAGGTTAGTCCCTTTTAAGAGGGAGTTTTCAAGACACTTGTCCTTGTCTTTTGGCTAATTCTTTACCAGTCTTTTAGGGAACTTGCATTTCAAGTGGGCTTTTTGTAGTTTCCCACTTGCATGAAAAGAAAAAAAAAGGTATTGGAAGGAATGGAGTAATCATGGCAGTGGATAGAAGACATGGCACTTGCAAGCCTCTCAGGAGTGGCTGAAGTGATGACTAATATTGGCTGTGTACTCAGGCAAAGAACTCTGGCAACAAAGAGACCATCCGACGTGGTGCCCTCATGAAGATGCTGCTTAACTGTGCCCAGACGCTGCCTCTCTGGATCGGCAACTTTGGAGAGAAGCCGCCGCCCCTGTGTGGTGCTGTGGCCCCTGAGCAGAACTATGTGGCAAAGGTGGGTGGGTACTGGTGTATGTATGTGTGTATTCAAAATCCATTATTTACAAGTATAAATTCCATATTAAGCTATTCCAAAGTTGAAAATCATGTTTCTAGATGTGCTTAGTATTAATCAACCAACAAGTTTGTGTCATTATTCACAAACAAACAATGTGTACTGGAAAAATAAAATGAGTTAGCAATAATTTCCCTCTCTTTATCTTTCTTGCTGTTCTTTCTTTCCATCTTTCTACACATTTCTCTCCTTCCCATCTGTCTCATATTTTCTGTTTTGTGTTTCTCTTCTAATTTTTGTACTTTTTTTCTTTGTTTTCTTCTTTTTTCTCTGACATTTCCTTCTTTCTCTTCCCAACCATATTCTGTTTTTCCCCTTTTTCCTTTTATAATTGTTTCTATTTGTCTCTTCCTGATCTATCCTTCACAAGTTTCTATCCTACCCAAGCCATTCCTTCTTTATCTTTTCCCATGTACAGTAAGCCCCTCGCACTTAGCGAATCTCAACTTGGCAAAATTAATTTTTGGCAGTAGGGTGGCCACGGACCACTGAGTGCACAATTGATGATTTGAATTCAAACTTGGTGGTCCCTTGGCGGCTGCACAGCAAACCACGCGGCTCCCTGGTGACATCAGACCTCTCTCTAAACCTATCAGAATGCAGTGTGAAAGTCCCCTTCAGCCATTTTGTTTGTGCTACCCTCTGTTCTGCTATTGTGGGAACAAATTCTGGCAATTTACCGCCAACTTGGCCTCTACCAGTGCAACAAGTGGTACTGGTCGGGGTAAGGACAATGTTGGTGGTGGCAAGGATGAAGTGGGCGAGGGAAATGGGTGGAAAAATGGGAGTACAGATGAGGAAAGCATCATAAATCATATGGTGTGAGTGAAAAGGAGAAAATTATTAAGATGAGAGACAAAGGAAGCAGAAACTGTGACATAGTTAGGGTGTTAAAAGTACCAGAGTCAGATTAGTTACAGCCTTTATATCATGTCTTATTTGCTTTATTTATTGTTTATTGGTCTGTTTCGTACATGTGTTCTTATATGTGAAGCCCAAAGATTTTATTTCAGCTCAAAAGATGGTATTTTAGGGGTCAATAGAGGGACTTTGGCAATGACCAAAGACTGATTGAGGCATTTTTTAGGCAATTTATATGATATAAAGAACTCGTGCTTGGCAAAATTTGCATTTGGCGGTAGTTTCACCAAACTAATTAATTCGCCAAGTGCCGGGGCTTACTGTTAAATTCTTTGCTTCCATTTTTTTCTTTCTCCTTGCTTTCACGAGTTTCTATCCTATCCATGCCATTCCCTCCTTATCTTTCCCCATGTATAATTCTTAGTTTCCCTTTCTTTCTTCTTTCTCCATGCTTTCACTAGTTTCTATCCTATTCATGCCATTCACTCCATCTTCCCTGCAGGTGAATGACATGGTGGCATGTCTGGTGAGGGGCAGTGAGGGGGAGGACAACTGGATTCTGGCGGAGGTGGTGAGTTACAACCCTGCCACCAATAAGTATGAGGTGGATGACATTGACGAGGAGCAGAAGGAGCGCCACACTCTGAGCCGCCGCCGTGTTTACCCCCTGCCGCTGATGAGGGCCAACCCTGAAGTGAACCCCGAGGCACTCTACCCCAAGGGATCAATTGGTGGGTTCATGTTTGTCTCTTACTTATTTTTATTAGTTTGATTGATTGTCGGAAATGTAGTCTGGATATCGGCACTTCCTGATGTATTTGGTTTTGGTTTTGTTTGGGTCTGTAACTGTAATTAATTATTTGAATTTCTAATTTTTGTTCTCCTATTTTCCAAAAATTGTATGGTATTTCTTTATTTTCTTCTATATTAGATTTTTCAAAAGTAATTAAGCACATGTAATGTGTTTTAGTATACAGTATATAAATTATGATGTCTTCGTTGTATATCTTCTTCCTTACATTAGTTATGAATTTCCAGATGTTCATACTTAGACTACACTTTTTGAAGGACTATTCCAGGTATTGATGGTTTTACATATGAATAGAGACTGATTTTGTGCAAGGAGTTCAAGAATTGAAATTAGAGATTTTAGCTCTGTGGCCTCTAAACTTGGGTAATAAAGATAACATTTGTGGCACAAGGCTGACTGTTATAGCTAACTCCATTAACTTTTGTGATTATTTGATAAACTCACGCTCCTAAGAAGAAACAAACAAGGAAGTCTGTTCCTTGAAGAGTCCTAAAACAAAGCCCTCAAACTTATATATACACATACAAACCCCTTGACTTTTTACATGCATGGTTTTTGTCTTCCTCCAGTCATGGCTCTGTATCCACAAACAACCTGCTTCTACAAGGCTGTCATCAACCGTCTCCCCACCCTGGCCACAGAGGAATATGAGGTGCTGTTTGAAGACCCAACCTATGCTGACGGGTACTCACCTCCACTCATGGTGGCCCAACGCTACGTCATCCAGATCAAAGATGTCAGTAAAAAAAAGTGAGGCAAAGAGGAGGAGGGGAGAGGTGAAGAGGATCAGCAAGATACAGACCAGGTAGAAGGAGAGGTGTGGTGAGAGGTGAATGAAGATTGAGGCTGAAAAGAAAGAGTTACAAAGCCAATAAGTGAAATGCTGAAAGTAATGTTACCAAAAAGTAATAAGAAGAGATGAAGTAGTGAGGTGAAGAATACTGTCACCATGAATGAAAATAACAAGAAGGAAGGTAAACAGATGAAATATTATGCAAAGTAAGGTGGAAGTGAACCTTAATGACTCAACAGTAATTAATCACTGGAGTCAATGAAGGAAGGAAAGATGAGAACCAGACAAAAGAAAGTAAAGATAGAATGTGATAGTAAAGAAACGATAAAAATAGACTGATGAAACTGGCAATATATTGAATAGTTGGCAAGTGGAAAGTTCTCATTTATGTGGTTTGTTTATATGTAAAGTGCTGGACATGATTCTGTTTAGTCAATCAATACCAATATAACATGTACCTATAGTGGGTTCTATGGGACGGCTGAGAAACACTTGAGATGATAGAGACCATGGCAGGCTAAGATAATAATTTATATTAACATTAAAGGTGATCAAGATTAATATGAAAAAAGAAAAAAAAACTTTGCCACAGGGCATTCCTGGATAGTATATGGACATCAAAGACCTGTAGGGAAGAACATTGATTCAGAGGACATCCAAAATGTGCAGTGTCTTTCAAGTGTCTTACTGTAGAAGTTTCAGGTCGTGTATGCTTTTTGTGGCAGTTCTTTGCTTCTTACATGTGAACTCTGCTTCATAGACACTACAAAGTGAGCAAGTACTGTGAAATGAATGCCATGATTTGTCACACCCAGATGTACAACGTGTTTTGAGTGTAGTGTTTATAATAAGTGTGTGTTTGTGTGTGTAAGAAAGGATGACTTGGATGAAAATATAATCTTTATAGTGAGTCACTGAGTTTGTATAATAAATGAATGAAATTTGTTGTTATTAACACTCATGACCTTTCTTCTTTAAGTGTATTATGTTATTTTTCCTTTGTTGCAGAAAAGTTAGACTTTTTTGTGCATGTTAACTAAAAGATATCAACAATACATTTACTACTAGGAAATAACAGAGTGAAAAATGCTCCTTAATATGTTGTTATAACTTAGTAAGCTTTGGACAAGAAAAAAAGGAAAATGAGAGAATGTCATTAAATAGGACTTTGTCAACTAGATTGAGACAAATAGATCCCTAGGAATAACTGATGAAATCCTGACACTACTAAAATCTTGAGACTGAATGACAGAACCCATAGACTGATGAAATTCTGACAATGATGGAACACTGAAACTGACTCATAAACTTAAAAAGAACTTACACTGACTGATGAAAGAAGACTGAGAATGACTGAGTTCAAGAATGGTTTTATTGGAAGTCAAAACACAATCTTGTAAGCAACAGGGCAAATTTATAAGGTCAAGGACGATTTTGCATGTTCAGGGATAACTAAGTTCTTGAACATATTTTGTGGGATGAAGGAAGGTTTTGTAAGAGTGAAGGACGATTTAGTGACATTGAGGATGGCTCTGTAAGATCGAAGATGGCATTTTGAACTGAAAGAGAACACTGTAAGCTCCATAATAATTGAGGACAATTCTGTAAACACAAGAAAGACTGAGAGACCTTAAAATAACCTGAGATCAATGACAATTTAATGAGGTTGAGGATGACTTTGAAATGAAGGAGTATACTCTAAGCTGCATAAGAATTTTGTAACAATGACTCAGTAAGGACAAGAAAGACTTACGAGATCTAAAGACAATCAGACATCAAGGACGATTTAGTGAGGTTGAGGATGACTTTGTGAACTGAAGGAGGATACTGTAAGCTCTGTAATCATTTTGTAACTCGTAGGTGACTCAGGCACAAAGACAAGTAACCTCAAGGACAACCCAGGATCAAGGATGAACTGCAACCTCGAGAATGACTTACGAGAACTTAAAGACGACTTGCGAGGGTTCAAGGACAACCTCAGGGTACTTTAGGGCACAAGTAAAAGATAGCACTCGGCCTTGTATGACAGAGTGGAGTCAGTCGAGGAGGAGGAACATGTATGAAAAAGGGGGTCAGCATGATCGGAACAAGATGAAAAAAAAAAAAAAAAATATAGCAACTTGAATTTTCTCGTAAAATGTTTATGACTGAGGGATAAGGTGACCAGGAGGAGGAGGAAGAGGCACGGGAGAGAGCGAGTCACCTTACACTCTCTCTCTCTCTCTCTCTCTCTCTCTCTCCATATACACACACTATCTATCTATCTATTTATCGAGTTATTTCTATCTATATTTGTCAATTTATCTAACAATACAGCAAGTTTATTTCCTTTATGGTTGGGTGAGAGAGAGAGAGAGAGAGAGAGAGAGAGAGAGAGAGAGAGAATAAATAATCAAATCTCAAGAAAGTATGAAGCTCTATCACTACTTCCTTTCACACCAACGTAACCAAACAGACGCTAAACACAACCACTATCTTGCTCCTCTAAGGGATCTCTGGAGCGAAGGAGAAGAAAACATCGAAGTATCAAGTCCTCTAGAAATACTTAACCTTCACGACCCTCTTCGATTTGTCTTGTAAGGGCAGTTTAGTGGAACCCTACAAGGCTCTTCTGAGGTCGCGTGCCTCTCCTTTGGGACCACTTTTTGGGAGAACCTGGCCGGGGTAAAGGAAGGGCAGTGTGGGAGGAAGAAGGGAGGTTACGAATATAAAAGGAGAGAAAAAAAAAAGAAGGTAACGGGGAAGTGTTGGAGGTAGACAAAGGAAAAGAAGGAAAGAAAGGAGTATAAGAAGGTAAATAGAGGATAGAAAGGAGAGGTAACGGGAAAACTGTGTGTGTGGGGGGAAGAGTGAAATGAATAAAAAAAAAAGGGAGGAGAGAAAATGTTTGAAAGGAAGGTGGCAGATAAAGAATAGTGAAAGGAATACTGTAGAAAGCAAACTAAGACTGAAAAGAAAGAATGGAAGGAAGGAAAGAAAAAGAAGAGAAAATATGAAAATCTATGGATCGTAAAAGTATATGCGAAGAGTAAAAAAAAACCACGGAGAGAGAGAGAGAGAGAGAGAGAGAGAGAGAGAGAGAGAGAGAGAGAGAGAAAGGAAAGGGAGAGTGTTTTCTAGATGTGACGCCACCCCCACCTCCTCCCCAAGAGTGTCTCCTCTGGGGCGTGGCTGGATCGGGGGAGGAGGTAGGGGGGGATGTCTGAAGAGGGAGCCTGGCTAAGAGGGGGTTAGTGGTCGGCTTTACAAAGTTTATGGAGCAGTTCGATGACACCCTTCCTCTGATCAGGTGTTATGGGCGCCAGGTGAGCTCTCTCTCTCTCTCTCTCTCTCTCTCTCTCTCTCTCTTAAGGTTGCGTTGTACACGTAAAGAAGTTCTTCAGAAGAAAAGCAGCGGCTACCTACCAATCTCTAGTAGTGTTGTTGTTGGTGGTGGTGGTGGTGATGACGTAGTAGTAGTAGTAGTAGTAGTAGTAGTAGTAGTAGTAGTAGAAGTAGTAGTAGTAGTAGTAGTAGTAGTAGTAGTAGTAGTAGTAGTAGTAGTAGTAGAATGATATTAATAAAAAAAATGTATAGCAATAGACAATGTTTTTTAATCATGCATATATTTGAAGTACACTATGGGTATTATCAAAGCACCACTCCTAACAACACAGAAGAACATTTGATATATGTACAGAAGTTCTTCAACGAATATTTGCTGTCTAAAATTGACACTACAAAGTCTTTACAAAAGTTACGAAACACGGGATGTCAT